>NC_074680.1:37874869-37894309 GCF_029448725.1 Salvelinus fontinalis
ATCCTACTGACTGTAGTTTCACTGTCTCTCCTGGATGGGTAATATAATCCTACTGACTGTAGTTTCACTGTCTCTCCTGGATGGGTAATATAATCCTACTGACTAGTTTCACTGTCTCTCCTGGATGGGTAATATAATGCTACTGACTAGTTTCACTGTCTCTCCTGGATGGGTAATATAATCCTACTGACTGTAGTTTCACTGTCTCTCCTGGATGGGTAATATAATCCTACTGACTGTAGTTTCACTGTCTCTCCTGGATGGGTAATATAATCCTACTGACTGTAGTTTCACTGTCTCTCCTGGATGGGTAATATAATCCTACTGACTAGTTTCACTGTCTCTCCTGGATGGGTAATATAATCCTACTGACTGTAGTTTCACAGTCTCTCCTGGATGGGTAATATAATCCTACTGACTGTAGTTTCACTGTCTCTCCTGGATGGGTAATATAATCCTACTGATTGTAGTTTCACTGTCTCTCCTGGATGGGTAATATAATCCTATTGACTAGTTTCACTGTCTCTCCTGGATGGGTAATATAATCCTACTGACTGTAGTTTCACTGTCTCTCCTGGATGGGTAATATAATCCTACTGACTAGTTTCACTGTCTCTCCTGGATGGGTAATATAATCCTACTGACTAGTTTCACTGTCTCTCCTGGATGGGTAATATAATCCTACTGACTAGTTTCACTGTCTCTCCTGGATGGGTAATACAATCCTACTGACTAGTTTCACTGTCTCTCCTGGATGGGTAATATAATCCTACTGACTGTAGTTTCACTGTCTCTCCTGGATGGGTAATATAATCCTACTGACTAGTTTCACTGTCTCTCCTGGATGGGTAATATAATCCTACTGACTGTAGTTTCACTGTCTCTCCTGGATGGGTAATATAATCCTACTGACTAGTTTCACTGTCTCTCCTGGATGGGTAATATAATCCTACTGACTAGTTTCACTGTCTCTCCTGGATGGGTAATATAATCCTACTGACTAGTTTCACTGTCTCTCCTGGATGGGTAATATAATCCTACTGACTGTCGTTTCACAGTCTCTCCTGGATGGGTAATATAATCCTACTGACTGTAGTTTCACTGTCTCTCCTGGATGGGTAATATAATCCTACTGACTAGTTTCACTGTCTCTCCTGGATGGGTAATATAATCCTACTGACTAGTTTCACTGTCTCTCCTGGATGGGTAATATAATCCTACTGACTGTAGTTTCACTGTCTCTCCTGGATGGGTAATATAATCCTACTGACTGTAGTTTCACTGTCTCTCCTGGATGGGTAATATAATCCTACTGACTAGTTTCACTGTCTCTCCTGGATGGGTAATATAATCCTACTGACTGTAGTTTCACTGTCTCTCCTGGATGGGTAATATAATCCTACTGACTGTAGTTTCACTGTCTCTCCTTGATGGGTAATATAATCCTACTGACTGTAGTTTCACTGTCTCTCCTGGATGGGTAATATAATCCTACTGACTGTATTTTCACAGTCTCTCCTGGATGGGTAATATAATCCTACTGACTGTAGTTTTACTGTCTCTCCTGGATGGGTAATATAATCCTACTGACTAGTTTCACTGTCTCTCCTGGATGGGTAAAATAATCCTACTGACTAGTTTCACTGTCTCTCCTGGATGGGTACTATAATCCTACTGACTGTAGTTTCACTGTCTCTCCTGGATGGGTAAAATAATCCTACTGACTAGTTTCACTGTCTCTCCTGGATGGGTAATATAATCCTACTGACTGTAGTTTCACTGTCTCTCCTGGATGGGTAATATAATCCTACTGACTGTAGTTTCACTGTCTCTCCTTGATGGGTAATATAATCCTACTGACTGTAGTTTCACTGTCTCTCCTGGATGGGTAATATAATCCTACTGACTGTAGTTTCACTGTCTCTCCTGGATGGGTAATATAATCCTACTGACTAGTTTCACTGTCTCTCCTGGATGGGTAATATAATGCTACTGACTAGTTTCACTGTCTCTCCTGGATGGGTAATATAATCCTACTGACTGTAGTTTCACTGTCTCTCCTGGATGGGTAATATAATCCTACTGACTGTAGTTTCACTGTCTCTCCTGGATGGGTAATATAATCCTACTGACTGTAGTTTCACTGTCTCTCCTGGATGGGTAATATAATCCTACTGACTAGTTTCACTGTCTCTCCTGGATGGGTAATATAATCCTACTGACTGTAGTTTCACAGTCTCTCCTGGATGGGTAATATAATCCTACTGACTGTAGTTTCACTGTCTCTCCTGGATGGGTAATATAATCCTACTGATTGTAGTTTCACTGTCTCTCCTGGATGGGTAATATAATCCTATTGACTAGTTTCACTGTCTCTCCTGGATGGGTAATATAATCCTACTGACTGTAGTTTCACTGTCTCTCCTGGATGGGTAATATAATCCTACTGACTAGTTTCACTGTCTCTCCTGGATGGGTAATATAATCCTACTGACTAGTTTCACTGTCTCTCCTGGATGGGTAATATAATCCTACTGACTAGTTTCACTGTCTCTCCTGGATGGGTAATACAATCCTACTGACTAGTTTCACTGTCTCTCCTGGATGGGTAATATAATCCTACTGACTGTAGTTTCACTGTCTCTCCTGGATGGGTAATATAATCCTACTGACTAGTTTCACTGTCTCTCCTGGATGGGTAATATAATCCTACTGACTGTAGTTTCACTGTCTCTCCTGGATGGGTAATATAATCCTACTGACTAGTTTCACTGTCTCTCCTGGATGGGTAATATAATCCTACTGACTAGTTTCACTGTCTCTCCTGGATGGGTAATATAATCCTACTGACTAGTTTCACTGTCTCTCCTGGATGGGTAATATAATCCTACTGACTAGTTTCACTGTCTCTCCTGGATGGGTAATACAATCCTACTGACTAGTTTCACTGTCTCTCCTGGATGGGTAATATAATCCTACTGACTGTAGTTTCACTGTCTCTCCTGGATGGGTAATATAATCCTACTGACTAGTTTCACTGTCTCTCCTGGATGGGTAATATAATCCTACTGACTGTAGTTTCACTGTCTCTCCTGGATGGGTAATATAATCCTACTGACTAGTTTCACTGTCTCTCCTGGATGGGTAATATAATCCTACTGACTAGTTTCACTGTCTCTCCTGGATGGGTAATATAATCCTACTGACTAGTTTCACTGTCTCTCCTGGATGGGTAATATAATCCTACTGACTGTCGTTTCACAGTCTCTCCTGGATGGGTAATATAATCCTACTGACTGTAGTTTCACTGTCTCTCCTGGATGGGTAATATAATCCTACTGACTAGTTTCACTGTCTCTCCTGGATGGGTAATATAATCCTACTGACTAGTTTCACTGTCTCTCCTGGATGGGTAATATAATCCTACTGACTGTAGTTTCACTGTCTCTCCTGGATGGGTAATATAATCCTACTGACTGTAGTTTCACTGTCTCTCCTGGATGGGTAATATAATCCTACTGACTAGTTTCACTGTCTCTCCTGGATGGGCAATATAATCCTACTGACTAGTTTCACTGTCTTTCCTGGATGGGTAATATAATCCTACTGACTGTAGTTTCACTGTCTCTCCTGGATGGGTAATATAATCCTACTGACTAGTTTCACTGTCTCTCCTGGATGGGTAATATAATCCTACTGACTGTAGTTTCACTGTCTCTCCTGGATGGGTAATATAATCCTACTGACTGTAGTTTCACTGTCTCTCCTTGATGGGTAATATAATCCTACTGACTGTAGTTTCACTGTCTCTCCTGGATGGGTAATATAATCCTACTGACTGTATTTTCACAGTCTCTCCTGGATGGGTAATATAATCCTACTGACTGTAGTTTTACTGTCTCTCCTGGATGGGTAATATAATCCTACTGACTAGTTTCACTGTCTCTCCTGGATGGGTAAAATAATCCTACTGACTAGTTTCACTGTCTCTCCTGGATGGGTAATATAATCCTACTGACTGTAGTTTCACTGTCTCTCCTGGATGGGTAAAATAATCCTACTGACTAGTTTCACTGTCTCTCCTGGATGGGTAATATAATCCTACTGACTGTAGTTTCACTGTCTCTCCTGGATGGGTAATATAATCCTACTGACTGTAGTTTCACTGTCTCTCCTTGATGGGTAATATAATCCTACTGACTGTAGTTTCACTGTCTCTCCTGGATGGGTAATATAATCCTACTGACTGTAGTTTCACTGTCTCTCCTGGATGGGTAATATAATCCTACTGACTAGTTTCACTGTCTCTCCTGGATGGGTAATATAATGCTACTGACTAGTTTCACTGTCTCTCCTGGATGGGTAATATAATCCTACTGACTGTAGTTTCACTGTCTCTCCTGGATGGGTAATATAATCCTACTGACTGTAGTTTCACTGTCTCTCCTGGATGGGTAATATAATCCTACTGACTGTAGTTTCACTGTCTCTCCTGGATGGGTAATATAATCCTACTGACTAGTTTCACTGTCTCTCCTGGATGGGTAATATAATCCTACTGACTGTAGTTTCACAGTCTCTCCTGGATGGGTAATATAATCCTACTGACTGTAGTTTCACTGTCTCTCCTGGATGGGTAATATAATCCTACTGATTGTAGTTTCACTGTCTCTCCTGGATGGGTAATATAATCCTATTGACTAGTTTCACTGTCTCTCCTGGATGGGTAATATAATCCTACTGACTGTAGTTTCACTGTCTCTCCTGGATGGGTAATATAATCCTATTGACTAGTTTCACTGTCTCTCCTGGATGGGTAATATAATCCTACTGACTAGTTTCACTGTCTCTCCTGGATGGGTAATATAATCCTACTGACTAGTTTCACTGTCTCTCCTGGATGGGTAATACAATCCTACTGACTAGTTTCACTGTCTCTCCTGGATGGGTTATATAATCCTACTGACTGTAGTTTCACTGTCTCTCCTGGATGGGTAATATAATCCTACTGACTAGTTTCACTGTCTCTCCTGGATGGGTAATATAATCCTACTGACTGTAGTTTCACTGTCTCTCCTGGATGGGTAATATAATCCTACTGACTAGTTTCACTGTCTCTCCTGGATGGGTAATATAATCCTACTGACTAGTTTCACTGTCTCTCCTGGATGGGTAATATAATCCTACTGACTAGTTTCACTGTCTCTCCTGGATGGGTAATATAATCCTACTGACTAGTTTCACTGTCTCTCCTGGATGGGTAATATAATCCTACTGACTGTAGTTTCACTGTCTCTCCTGGATGGGTAATATAATCCTACTGACTGTAGTTTCACTGTCTCTCCTGGATGGGTAATATAATCCTACTGACTGTAGTTTCACTGTCTCTCCTGGATGGGTAATATAATCCTACTGACTAGTTTCACTGTCTCTCCTGGATGGGTAATATAATCCTACCGACTGTAGTTTCACTGTCTCTCCTGGATGGGTAATATAATCCTACTGACTGTAGTTTCACTGTCTCTCCTGGATGGGTAATATAATCCTACTGACTAGTTTCACTGTCTCTCCTGGATGGGTAATATAATCCTACTGACTGTAGTTTCACTGTCTCTCCTGGATGGGTAATATAATCCTACTGACTAGTTTCACTGTCTCTCCTGGATGGGTAATATAATCCTACTGACTGTAGTTTCACTGTCTCTCCTGGATGGGTAATATAATCCTACTGACTAGTTTCACTGTCTCTCCTGGATGGGTAATATTATCCTACTGACTGTCGTTTCACAGTCTCTCCTGGATGGGTAATATAATCCTACTGACTTTAGTTTCACTGTCTCTCCTGGATGGGTAATATAATCCTACTGATTGTAGTTTCACTGTCTCTCCTGGATGGGTAATATAATCCTATTGACTAGTTTCACTGTCTCTCCTGGATGGGTAATATAATCCTACTGACTGTAGTTTCACTGTCTCTCCTGGATGGGTAATATAATCCTACTGACTAGTTTCACTGTCTCTCCTGGATGGGTAATATAATCCTACTGACTAGTTTCACTGTCTCTCCTGGATGGGTAATACAATCCTACTGACTAGTTTCACTGTCTCTCCTGGATGGGTAATATAATCCTACTGACTGTAGTTTCACTGTCTCTCCTGGATGGGTAATATAATCCTACTGACTGTAGTTTCACAGTCTCTCCTGGATGGGTAATATAATCCTACTGACTGTAGTTTCACGGTCTCTCCTGGATGGGTAATATAATCCTACTGACTGTAGTTTCACTGTCTCTCCTGGATGGGTAATATAATCCTACTGACTGTAGTTTCACTGTCTCTCCTGGATGGGTAATATAATCCTACTGATTGTAGTTTCACTGTCTCTCCTGGATGGGTAATATAATCCTATTGACTAGTTTCACTGTCTCTCCTGGATGGGTAATATAATCCTACTGACTGTAGTTTCACTGTCTCTCCTGGATGGGTAATATAATCCTACTGACTAGTTTCACTGTCTCTCCTGGATGGGTAATATAATCCTACTGACTAGTTTCACTGTCTCTCCTGGATGGGTAATATAATCCTACTGACTAGTTTCACTGTCTCTCCTGGATGGGTAATACAATCCTACTGACTAGCTTCACTGTCTCTCCTGGATGGGTAATATAATCCTACTGACTGTAGTTTCACTGTCTCTCCTGGATGGGTAATATAATCCTACTGACTAGTTTCACTGTCTCTCCTGGATGGGTAATATAATCCTACTGACTGTAGTTTCACTGTCTCTCCTGGATGGGTAATATAATCCTACTGACTAGTTTCACTGTCTCTCCTGGATGGGTAATATAATCCTACTGACTAGTTTCACTGTCTCTCCTGGATGGGTAATATAATCCTACTGACTAGTTTCACTGTCTCTCCTGGATGGGTAATATAATCCTACTGACTAGTTTCACTGTCTCTCCTGGATGGGTAATATAATCCTACTGACTAGTTTCACTGTCTCTCCTGGATGGGTAATATAATCCTACTGACTAGTTTCACTGTCTCTCCTGGATGGGTAATATAATCCTACTGACTGTAGTTTCACTGTCTCTCCTGGATGGGTAATATAATCCTACTGACTAGTTTCACTGTCTCTCCTGGATGGGTAATATAATCCTACTGACTGTAGTTTCACTGTCTCTCCTGGATGGGTAATATAATCCTACTGACTGTAGTTTCACTGTCTCTCCTGGATGGGTAATATAATCCTACTGACTAGTTTCACTGTCTCTCCTGGATGGGTAATATAATCCTACTGACTGTAGTTTCACTGTCTCTCCTGGATGGGTAATATAATCCTACTGACTAGTTTCACTGTCTCTCCTGGATGGGTAATATAATCCTACTGACTGTCGTTTCACAGTCTCTCCTGGATGGGTAATATAATCCTACTGACTGTCGTTTCACTGTCTCTCCTGGATGGGTAATATAATCCTACTGACTGTCGTTTCACAGTCTCTCCTGGATGGGTAATATAATCCTACTGACTGTCGTTTCACTGTCTCTCCTGGATGGGTAATATAATCCTACTGATTGTAGTTTCACTGTCTCTCCTGGATGGGTAATATAATCCTATTGACTAGTTTCACTGTCTCTCCTGGATGGGTAATATAATCCTACTGACTGTAGTTTCACTGTCTCTCCTGGATGGGTAATATAATCCTACTGACTAGTTTCACTGTCTCTCCTGGATAGGTAATATAATCCTACTGACTAGTTTCACTGTCTCTCCTGGATGGGTAATACAATCCTACTGACTAGTTTCACTGTCTCTCCTGGATGGGTAATATAATCCTACTGACTGTAGTTTCACTGTCTCTCCTGGATGGGTAATATAATCCTACTGACTGTAGTTTCACTGTCTCTCCTGGATGGGTAATATAATCCTACTGACTGTAGTTTCACGGTCTCTCCTGGATGGGTAATATAATCCTACTGACTGTAGTTTCACTGTCTCTCCTGGATGGGTAATATAATCCTACTGACTGTAGTTTCACTGTCTCTCCTGGATGGGTAATATAATCCCACTGACTATTTTCACTGTCTCTCCTGGATGGGTAATATAATCCTACTGGCTGTAGTTTCACTGTCTCTCCTGGATGGGTAATATAATCCTACTGACTAGTTTCACTGTCTCTCCTGGATGGGTAATATAATCCTACTGACTAGTTTCACTGTCTCTCCTGGATGGGTAATATAATCCTACTGACTGTAGTTTCACTGTCTCTCCTGGATGGGTAATATAATCCTACTGACTAGTTTCACTGTCTCTCCTGGATGGGTAACATAATCCTACTGACTAGTTTCACTGTCTCTCCTGGATGGGTAATATAATCCTACTGACTAGTTTCACTGTCTCTCCTGGATGGGTAATATAATCCTACTGACTAGTTTCACTGTCTCTCCTGGATGGGTAATATAATCCTACTGACTAGTTTCACTGTCTCTCCTGGATGGGTAATATAATCCTACTGACTAGTTTCACTGTCTCTCCTGGATGGGTAATATAATCCTACTGACTGTAGTTTCACTGTCTCTCCTTGATGGGTAATATAATCCTACTGACTAGTTTCACTGTCTCTCCTGGATGGGTAATATAATCCTACTGACTGTAGTTTCACTGTCTCTCCTGGATGGATAATATAATCCTACTGACTGTAGTTTCACTGTCTCTCCTGGATGGGTAATATAATCCTACTGACTAGTTTCACTGTCTCTCCTGGATGGGTAATATAATCCTACTAACTGTAGTTTCACTGTCTCTCCTGGATGGGTAATATAATCCTACTGACTGTAGTTTCACTCCCTCTCCTGGATGGGTAATATAATCCTACTGACTGTAGTTTCACAGTCTCTCCTGGATGGGTAATATAATGCTACTGACTAGTTTCACTGTCTCTCCTGGATGGGTAATATAATCCTACTGACTGTCGTTTCACTGTCTCTCCTGGATGGGTAATATAATCCTACTGACTGTAGTTTCACAGTCTCTCCTGGATGGGTAATATAATCCTACTGACTGTAGTTTCACTGTCTCTCCTGGATGGGTAATATAATCCTACTGACTGTAGTTTCACTGTCTCTCCTGGATGGGTAATATAATCCTACTGACTAGTTTCACTGTCTCTCCTGGATGGGTAATATAATCCTACTGACTAGTTTCACTGTCTCTCCTGGATGGGTAATATAATCCTACTGACTGTAGTTTCACAGTCTCTCCTGGATGGGTAATATAATCCTACTGACTAGTTTCACTGTCTCTCCTGGATGGGTAATATAATCCTACTGACTAGTTTCACTGTCTCTCCTGGATGGGTAATATAATCCTACTGACTAGTTTCACTGTCTCTCCTGGATGGGTAATATAATCCTACTGACTGTAGTTTCACTGTCTCTCCTGGATGGGTAATATAATCCTACTGACTGTAGTTTCACTGTCTCTCCTGGATGGGTAATATAATCCTACTGACTGTAGTTTCACAGTCTCTCCTGGATGGGTAATATAATCCTACTGACTGTAGTTTCACTGTCTCTCCTGGATGGGTAATATAATCCTACTGACTGTAGTTTCACAGTCTCTCCTGGATGGGTAATATAATCCTACTGACTGTAGTTTCACTGTCTCTCCTGGATGGGTAATATAATCCTACTGACTAGTTTCACTGTCTCTCCTGGATGGGTAATATAATCCTACTGACTGTGGTTTCACTGTCTCTCTTGGATGGGTAATATAATCCTACTGACTAGTTTCACTGTCTCTCCTGGATGGGTAATATAATCCTACTTACTGTAGTTTCACTGTCTCTCCTGGATGGGTAATATAATCCTACTGACTAGTTTCACTGTCTCTCCTGGATGGGTAATATAATCCTACTGACTGTAGTTTCACTGTCTCTCCTGGATGGGTAATATAATCCTACTGACTGTAGTTTCACTGTCTCTCCTGGATGGGTAATATAATCCTACTGACTAGTTTCACTGTCTCTCCTGGATGGGTAATATAATCCTACTGACTAGTTTCACTGTCTCTCCTGGATGGGTAATATAATCCTACTGACTGTAGTTTCACTGTCTCTCCTGGATGGGTAATATAATCCTACTGACTGTAGTTTCACTGTCTCTCCTGGATGGGTAATATAATCCTACTGACTAGTTTCACTGTCTCTCCTGGATGGGTAATATAATCCTACTGACTAGTTTCACTGTCTCTCCTGGATGGGTAATATAATCCTACTGACTGTAGTTTCACTGTCTCTCCTGGATGGGTAATATAATCCTACTGACTAGTTTCACTGTCTCTCCTGGATGGGTAATATAATCCTACTGACTGTAGTTTCACTGTCTCTCCTGGATGGGTAATATAATCCTACTGACTAGTTTCACTGTCTCTCCTGGATGGGTAATACAATCCTACTGACTAGTTTCACTGTCTCTCCTGGATGGGTAATACAATCCTACTGACTAGTTTCACTGTCTCTCCTGGATGGGTAATATAATCCTACTGACTGTAGTTTCACTGTCTCTCCTGGATGGGTAATATAATCCTACTGACTGTAGTTTCACTGTCTCTCCTGGATGGGTAATATAATCCTACTGACTAGTTTCACTGTCTCTCCTGGATGGGTAATACAATCCTACTGACTAGTTTCACTGTCTCTCCTGGATGGGTAATACAATCCTACTGACTAGTTTCACTGTCTCTCCTGGATGGGTAATATAATCCTACTGACTGTAGTTTCACTGTCTCTCCTGGATGGGTAATATAATCCTACTGACTGTAGTTTCACAGTCTCTTCTGGATGGGTAATATAATCCTACTGACTGTAGTTTCACTGTCTCTCCTGGATGGGTAATATAATCCTACTGACTAGTTTCACTGTCTCTCCTGGATGGGTAATATAATCCTACTGACTGTGGTTTCACTGTCTCTCTTAGATGGGTAATATAATCCTACTGACTAGTTTCACTGTCTCTCCTGGATGGGTAATATAATCCTACTGACTGTAGTTTCACTGTCTCTCCTGGATGGGTAATATAATCCTACTGACTAGTTTCACTGTCTCTCCTGGATGGGTAATATAATCCTACTGACTGTAGTTTCACTGTCTCTCCTGGATGGGTAATATAATCCTACTGACTGTAGTTTCACTGTCTCTCCTGGATGGGTAATATAATCCTACTGACTAGTTTCACTGTCTCTCCTGGATGGGTAATATAATCCTACTGACTAGTTTCACTGTCTCTCCTGGATGGGTAATATAATCCTACTGACTGTAGTTTCACTGTCTCTCCTGGATGGGTAATATAATCCTACTGACTAGTTTCACTGTCTCTCCTGGATGGGTAATATAATCCTACTGACTGTAGTTTCACTGTCTCTCCTGGATGGGTAATATAATCCTACTGACTAGTTTCACTGTCTCTCCTGGATGGGTAATACAATCCTACTGACTAGTTTCACTGTCTCTCCTGGATGGGTAACACAATCCTACTGACTAGTTTCACTGTCTCTCCTGGATGGGTAATATAATCCTACTGACTGTAGTTTCACTGTCTCTCCTGGATGGGTAATATAATCCTACTGACTGTAGTTTCACTGTCTCTCCTGGATGGGTAATATAATCCTACTGACTGTAGTTTCACTGTCTCTCCTGGATGGGTAATATAATCCTACTGACTAGTTTCACTGTCTCTCCTGGATGGGTAATATAATCCTACTGACTGTAGTTTCACTGTCTCTCCTGGATGGGTAATATAATCCTACTGACTAGTTTCACTGTCTCTCCTGGATGGGTAATATAATCCTACTGACTAGTTTCACTGTCTCTCCTGGATGGGTAATA
Organism: Salvelinus fontinalis; assembly: GCF_029448725.1. Classification (NCBI taxonomy): domain Eukaryota; kingdom Metazoa; phylum Chordata; class Actinopteri; order Salmoniformes; family Salmonidae; genus Salvelinus; species Salvelinus fontinalis. The sequence continues at coordinate 37,886,758 of NC_074680.1, forward strand.
TAATCCTACTGACTGTAGTTTCAAACTCTCTCCTGGATGGGTAATATAATCCTACTGACTAGTTGCACTGTCTCTCCTGGATGGGTAATATAATCCTACTGACTAGTTTCACTGTCTCTCCTGGATGGGTAATATAATCCTACTGACTGTAGTTTCACTGTCTCTCCTGGATGGGTAATATAATCCTACTGACTAGTTTCACTGTCTCTCCTGGATGGGTAATACAATCCTACTGACTAGTTTCACTGTCTCTCCTGGATGGGTAATATAATCCTACTGACTAGTTTCACTGTCTCTCCTGGATGGGTAATATAATCCTACTGACTGTAGTTTCACTGTCTCTCCTGGATGGGTAATATAATCCTACTGACTAGTTTCACTGTCTCTCCTGGATGGGTAATATAATCCTACTGACTAGTTTCACTGTCTCTCCTGGATGGGTAATATAATCCTACTGACTAGTTTCACTGTCTCTCCTGGATGGGTAATATAATCCTACTGACTGTCGTTTCACAGTCTCTCCTGGATGGGTAATATAATCCTACTGACTGTAGTTTCACTGTCTCTCCTGGATGGGTAATATAATCCTACTGACTAGTTTCACTGTCTCTCCTGGATGGGTAATATAATCCTACTGACTAGTTTCACTGTCTCTCCTGGATGGGTAATATAATCCTACTGACTGTAGTTTCACTGTCTCTCCTGGATGGGTAATATAATCCTACTGACTGTAGTTTCACTGTCTCTCCTGGATGGGTAATATAATCCTACTGACTAGTTTCACTGTCTCTCCTGGATGGGCAATATAATCCTACTGACTAGTTTCACTGTCTTTCCTGGATGGGTAATATAATCCTACTGACTGTAGTTTCACTGTCTCTCCTGGATGGGTAATATAATCCTACTGACTAGTTTCACTGTCTCTCCTGGATGGGTAATATAATCCTACTGACTGTAGTTTCACTGTCTCTCCTGGATGGGTAATATAATCCTACTGACTGTAGTTTCACTGTCTCTCCTTGATGGGTAATATAATCCTACTGACTGTAGTTTCACTGTCTCTCCTGGATGGGTAATATAATCCTACTGACTGTATTTTCACAGTCTCTCCTGGATGGGTAATATAATCCTACTGACTGTAGTTTTACTGTCTCTCCTGGATGGGTAATATAATCCTACTGACTAGTTTCACTGTCTCTCCTGGATGGGTAAAATAATCCTACTGACTAGTTTCACTGTCTCTCCTGGATGGGTAATATAATCCTACTGACTGTAGTTTCACTGTCTCTCCTGGATGGGTAAAATAATCCTACTGACTAGTTTCACTGTCTCTCCTGGATGGGTAATATAATCCTACTGACTGTAGTTTCACTGTCTCTCCTGGATGGGTAATATAATCCTACTGACTGTAGTTTCACTGTCTCTCCTTGATGGGTAATATAATCCTACTGACTGTAGTTTCACTGTCTCTCCTGGATGGGTAATATAATCCTACTGACTGTAGTTTCACTGTCTCTCCTGGATGGGTAATATAATCCTACTGACTAGTTTCACTGTCTCTCCTGGATGGGTAATATAATGCTACTGACTAGTTTCACTGTCTCTCCTGGATGGGTAATATAATCCTACTGACTGTAGTTTCACTGTCTCTCCTGGATGGGTAATATAATCCTACTGACTGTAGTTTCACTGTCTCTCCTGGATGGGTAATATAATCCTACTGACTGTAGTTTCACTGTCTCTCCTGGATGGGTAATATAATCCTACTGACTAGTTTCACTGTCTCTCCTGGATGGGTAATATAATCCTACTGACTGTAGTTTCACAGTCTCTCCTGGATGGGTAATATAATCCTACTGACTGTAGTTTCACTGTCTCTCCTGGATGGGTAATATAATCCTACTGATTGTAGTTTCACTGTCTCTCCTGGATGGGTAATATAATCCTATTGACTAGTTTCACTGTCTCTCCTGGATGGGTAATATAATCCTACTGACTGTAGTTTCACTGTCTCTCCTGGATGGGTAATATAATCCTATTGACTAGTTTCACTGTCTCTCCTGGATGGGTAATATAATCCTACTGACTAGTTTCACTGTCTCTCCTGGATGGGTAATATAATCCTACTGACTAGTTTCACTGTCTCTCCTGGATGGGTAATACAATCCTACTGACTAGTTTCACTGTCTCTCCTGGATGGGTAATATAATCCTACTGACTGTAGTTTCACTGTCTCTCCTGGATGGGTAATATAATCCTACTGACTAGTTTCACTGTCTCTCCTGGATGGGTAATATAATCCTACTGACTGTAGTTTCACTGTCTCTCCTGGATGGGTAATATAATCCTACTGACTAGTTTCACTGTCTCTCCTGGATGGGTAATATAATCCTACTGACTAGTTTCACTGTCTCTCCTGGATGGGTAATATAATCCTACTGACTAGTTTCACTGTCTCTCCTGGATGGGTAATATAATCCTACTGACTAGTTTCACTGTCTCTCCTGGATGGGTAATATAATCCTACTGACTGTAGTTTCACTGTCTCTCCTGGATGGGTAATATAATCCTACTGACTGTAGTTTCACTGTCTCTCCTGGATGGGTAATATAATCCTACTGACTGTAGTTTCACTGTCTCTCCTGGATGGGTAATATAATCCTACTGACTAGTTTCACTGTCTCTCCTGGATGGGTAATATAATCCTACCGACTGTAGTTTCACTGTCTCTCCTGGATGGGTAATATAATCCTACTGACTGTAGTTTCACTGTCTCTCCTGGATGGGTAATATAATCCTACTGACTAGTTTCACTGTCTCTCCTGGATGGGTAATATAATCCTACTGACTGTAGTTTCACTGTCTCTCCTGGATGGGTAATATAATCCTACTGACTAGTTTCACTGTCTCTCCTGGATGGGTAATATAATCCTACTGACTGTAGTTTCACTGTCTCTCCTGGATGGGTAATATAATCCTACTGACTAGTTTCACTGTCTCTCCTGGATGGGTAATATAATCCTACTGACTGTCGTTTCACAGTCTCTCCTGGATGGGTAATATAATCCTACTGACTTTAGTTTCACTGTCTCTCCTGGATGGGTAATATAATCCTACTGATTGTAGTTTCACTGTCTCTCCTGGATGGGTAATATAATCCTATTGACTAGTTTCACTGTCTCTCCTGGATGGGTAATATAATCCTACTGACTGTAGTTTCACTGTCTCTCCTGGATGGGTAATATAATCCTACTGACTAGTTTCACTGTCTCTCCTGGATGGGTAATATAATCCTACTGACTAGTTTCACTGTCTCTCCTGGATGGGTAATACAATCCTACTGACTAGTTTCACTGTCTCTCCTGGATGGGTAATATAATCCTACTGACTGTAGTTTCACTGTCTCTCCTGGATGGGTAATATAATCCTACTGACTGTAGTTTCACAGTCTCTCCTGGATGGGTAATATAATCCTACTGACTGTAGTTTCACGGTCTCTCCTGGATGGGTAATATAATCCTACTGACTGTAGTTTCACTGTCTCTCCTGGATGGGTAATATAATCCTACTGACTGTAGTTTCACTGTCTCTCCTGGATGGGTAATATAATCCTACTGATTGTAGTTTCACTGTCTCTCCTGGATGGGTAATATAATCCTATTGACTAGTTTCACTGTCTCTCCTGGATGGGTAATATAATCCTACTGACTGTAGTTTCACTGTCTCTCCTGGATGGGTAATATAATCCTACTGACTAGTTTCACTGTCTCTCCTGGATGGGTAATATAATCCTACTGACTAGTTTCACTGTCTCTCCTGGATGGGTAATATAATCCTACTGACTAGTTTCACTGTCTCTCCTGGATGGGTAATACAATCCTACTGACTAGCTTCACTGTCTCTCCTGGATGGGTAATATAATCCTACTGACTGTAGTTTCACTGTCTCTCCTGGATGGGTAATATAATCCTACTGACTAGTTTCACTGTCTCTCCTGGATGGGTAATATAATCCTACTGACTGTAGTTTCACTGTCTCTCCTGGATGGGTAATATAATCCTACTGACTAGTTTCACTGTCTCTCCTGGATGGGTAATATAATCCTACTGACTAGTTTCACTGTCTCTCCTGGATGGGTAATATAATCCTACTGACTAGTTTCACTGTCTCTCCTGGATGGGTAATATAATCCTACTGACTAGTTTCACTGTCTCTCCTGGATGGGTAATATAATCCTACTGACTAGTTTCACTGTCTCTCCTGGATGGGTAATATAATCCTACTGACTAGTTTCACTGTCTCTCCTGGATGGGTAATATAATCCTACTGACTGTAGTTTCACTGTCTCTCCTGGATGGGTAATATAATCCTACTGACTAGTTTCACTGTCTCTCCTGGATGGGTAATATAATCCTACTGACTGTAGTTTCACTGTCTCTCCTGGATGGGTAATATAATCCTACTGACTGTAGTTTCACTGTCTCTCCTGGATGGGTAATATAATCCTACTGACTAGTTTCACTGTCTCTCCTGGATGGGTAATATAATCCTACTGACTGTAGTTTCACTGTCTCTCCTGGATGGGTAATATAATCCTACTGACTAGTTTCACTGTCTCTCCTGGATGGGTAATATAATCCTACTGACTGTCGTTTCACAGTCTCTCCTGGATGGGTAATATAATCCTACTGACTGTCGTTTCACTGTCTCTCCTGGATGGGTAATATAATCCTACTGACTGTCGTTTCACAGTCTCTCCTGGATGGGTAATATAATCCTACTGACTGTCGTTTCACTGTCTCTCCTGGATGGGTAATATAATCCTACTGATTGTAGTTTCACTGTCTCTCCTGGATGGGTAATATAATCCTATTGACTAGTTTCACTGTCTCTCCTGGATGGGTAATATAATCCTACTGACTGTAGTTTCACTGTCTCTCCTGGATGGGTAATATAATCCTACTGACTAGTTTCACTGTCTCTCCTGGATAGGTAATATAATCCTACTGACTAGTTTCACTGTCTCTCCTGGATGGGTAATACAATCCTACTGACTAGTTTCACTGTCTCTCCTGGATGGGTAATATAATCCTACTGACTGTAGTTTCACTGTCTCTCCTGGATGGGTAATATAATCCTACTGACTGTAGTTTCACAGTCTCTCCTGGATGGGTAATATAATCCTACTGACTGTAGTTTCACGGTCTCTCCTGGATGGGTAATATAATCCTACTGACTGTAGTTTCACTGTCTCTCCTGGATGGGTAATATAATCCTACTGACTGTAGTTTCACTGTCTCTCCTGGATGGGTAATATAATCCCACTGACTATTTTCACTGTCTCTCCTGGATGGGTAATATAATCCTACTGGCTGTAGTTTCACTGTCTCTCCTGGATGGGTAATATAATCCTACTGACTAGTTTCACTGTCTCTCCTGGATGGGTAATATAATCCTACTGACTAGTTTCACTGTCTCTCCTGGATGGGTAATATAATCCTACTGACTGTAGTTTCACTGTCTCTCCTGGATGGGTAATATAATCCTACTGACTAGTTTCACTGTCTCTCCTGGATGGGTAACATAATCCTACTGACTAGTTTCACTGTCTCTCCTGGATGGGTAATATAATCCTACTGACTAGTTTCACTGTCTCTCCTGGATGGGTAATATAATCCTACTGACTAGTTTCACTGTCTCTCCTGGATGGGTAATATAATCCTACTGACTAGTTTCACTGTCTCTCCTGGATGGGTAATATAATCCTACTGACTAGTTTCACTGTCTCTCCTGGATGGGTAATATAATCCTACTGACTGTAGTTTCACTGTCTCTCCTTGATGGGTAATATAATCCTACTGACTAGTTTCACTGTCTCTCCTGGATGGGTAATATAATCCTACTGACTGTAGTTTCACTGTCTCTCCTGGATGGATAATATAATCCTACTGACTGTAGTTTCACTGTCTCTCCTGGATGGGTAATATAATCCTACTGACTAGTTTCACTGTCTCTCCTGGATGGGTAATATAATCCTACTAACTGTAGTTTCACTGTCTCTCCTGGATGGGTAATATAATCCTACTGACTAGTTTCACTGTCTCTCCTGGATGGGTAATATAATCCTACTGACTGTCGTTTCACAGTCTCTCCTGGATGGGTAATATAATCCTACTGACTGTAGTTTCACTGTCTTTCCTGGATGGGTAATATAATCCTACTGACTAGTTTCACTGTCTCTCCTGGATGGGTAATATAATCATACTGACTAGTTTCACTGTCTCTCCTGGATGGGTAATATAATCCTACTGACTAGTTTCACTGTCTCTCCTGGATGGGTAATATAATCCTACTGACTGTAGTTTCACTGTCTCTCCTGGATGGGTAATATAATCCTACTGACTGTAGTTTCACAGTCTCTCCTGGATGGGTAATATAATCCTACTGACTGTAGTTTCACAGTCTGTCCTGGATGGGTAATATAATCCTACTGACTGTAGTTTCACTGTCTCTCCTGGATGGGTAATATAATCCTACTGACTGTAGTTTCACTCCCTCTCCTGGATGGGTAATATAATCCTACTGACTGTAGTTTCACAGTCTCTCCTGGATGGGTAATATAATGCTACTGACTAGTTTCACTGTCTCTCCTGGATGGGTAATATAATCCTACTGACTGTCGTTTCACTGTCTCTCCTGGATGGGTAATATAATCCTACTGACTGTAGTTTCACAGTCTCTCCTGGATGGGTAATATAATCCTACTGACTGTAGTTTCACTGTCTCTCCTGGATGGGTAATATAATCCTACTGACTGTAGTTTCACTGTCTCTCCTGGATGGGTAATATAATCCTACTGACTAGTTTCACTGTCTCTCCTGGATGGGTAATATAATCCTACTGACTAGTTTCACTGTCTCTCCTGGATGGGTAATATAATCCTACTGACTGTAGTTTCACAGTCTCTCCTGGATGGGTAATATAATCCTACTGACTAGTTTCACTGTCTCTCCTGGATGGGTAATATAATCCTACTGACTAGTTTCACTGTCTCTCCTGGATGGGTAATATAATCCTACTGACTAGTTTCACTGTCTCTCCTGGATGGGTAATATAATCCTACTGACTGTAGTTTCACTGTCTCTCCTGGATGGGTAATATAATCCTACTGACTGTAGTTTCACTGTCTCTCCTGGATGGGTAATATAATCCTACTGACTGTAGTTTCACAGTCTCTCCTGGATGGGTAATATAATCCTACTGACTGTAGTTTCACTGTCTCTCCTGGATGGGTAATATAATCCTACTGACTGTAGTTTCACAGTCTCTTCTGGATGGGTAATATAATCCTACTGACTGTAGTTTCACTGTCTCTCCTGGATGGGTAATATAATCCTACTGACTAGTTTCACTGTCTCTCCTGGATGGGTAATATAATCCTACTGACTGTGGTTTCACTGTCTCTCTTGGATGGGTAATATAATCCTACTGACTAGTTTCACTGTCTCTCCTGGATGGGTAATATAATCCTACTTACTGTAGTTTCACTGTC
>NC_074680.1:38194808-38289808 GCF_029448725.1 Salvelinus fontinalis
GGCGTAGACACTCCACATACCCCCTCTGCTCCTCCACGCACCTCAGCTGGTCCTCAACACACTGCTGCCTGGGAGGAGGCTCCTTACCCTCAGCCTCATGGTCACCCGTCTGCCCCTGGACTGCCTCTCCTCCAACCCTGTTCACATACAGATACACAAAGAATATTTCACACATATATGACACAGTTATACACAATTATACTTTGAGGTAGACAAGAGAGATGAACATGGGCCTCCCCCTGACTTTTTAACCAAAAATGTCTTTGAGAATGTTTTCTAGATCCAGTCACAGGGCACTGCGATGGGGTCCCCATTCACACCGAATTACGCATATTTATTTATGGGGAAGTTTGACCATTGGTTTATATTGTTAATACATGTTTCCCCCTTTTGAAATGTTGGTTCTGCTACATTAATGTTTTTTTTAATTTGGAGTGGGACATATGAGCAACTGGAAGAGTTCAGACTGTACATTCATTTCAGGTTGGCTGCTATGAAATTCACTCTGGAATCCAATGAGGAAACTGTTTATTCTTTGGATGTACTGGTTAGCAAAGACAATGGACTTCAGACCACTGTATCGCCAGAAGACGAATATAAACAATTTCCTGCATTATTCAAGTTACCATCCGTCTACTCGTAGACAATAGTCTACCTTACAGCCAGCTGCTGAGGGTCAGAAGAATATGTATTGCTGATAATGAATTAGAAAAACATGCCACCACCTTGTGCGATTGGTTTGCCTCCAAGGGTTATGATAAGAAGTTGTTGGATAAGTGTGTTTGTAAAGTACGTAATGTTACACGCTTATTGACTCCTAAACCTGCCCCTCCTAATGATCAGTCTACTGTCTTTTTCTTCTACGTATTTCCCTCCCTCTCAGACTGTTAAATCCTCCATTAAAAAGCATTGGCATGTTCCGTGTATGGAGCCCTCTGTGGGCCGGGCTTTTCAGAATATCCCTCAATTCACTTTTAAACGTGCCAGAAACCTAAGGGACAGCCTGGTAAGTGCAGATTAATATGTACCCCCATCAGAATTGTCTATCTACCCTCCCCTCAAGCGATTTTCCATGTCATAATTGTGTGAACTGTGATGCAATAATCAAGGGAAATTTCTTTCCTCACCCTCATACAGGAAAGAAATGTATGTCAGGGGTAGAATTTCCTTTAAAATTAACATTTGTGGTCTATTTACTGAAGTGTCTCTGTGGCTATTATGTTGGACAGTCTAAGAGACAATTGAAAATTAATATTATTACAGAGCACAAGAGCAACATCAGAACTGGTGACGAGAAGTCCTCTGTAGCCAGACACCTCAATGCGGTCGGACATGATGTGTGTCGCTGAGCTTTCAAGGTTTAGAAGTTGTACAGCCATTTAAGAGAGAAGGTGATAGAGAAAAGTTGCTGTTACAGACAGAGCCATTTTATATCTATGTCTTACAAACACAGATCCCTAGAGGCTTAATGAAGAACTCCTGTGAGCAACAGGCAACCTTTTTTGTATATTATTCTTCATTTGAAGCTCTCCAAACGCTGTCGGAGTCTGCCGCCGCGACGCATTCGTTGATTTTGACCTCTGCTGCAAAACATTTTTACATTTAAGCTGAAAGAAAGTTTCAGTGAGTGTGTTTTTCTTTCTTCCAGTATATGCCTTTTGATCTACAAACATTTGAGCTGAGCAAACCAAAACATATCTTTCTATAACCAAGAGGTAAAGTCAGACAATACCAAGTACAAAGAGGAGACAATAGAATAGAGATATTAAAAACCTAGTTCTGATCATTTACCTCAACCGTTAAGATTCCTAAAATGGCCATCTTCGCAAAACACTCTTTTACTGGCTCCTTGGCAGAGTTTATATAGAGTTCCTGTTGATCAGTTTAATGTAGCATCCTCTACTGTAACCAAGCAACGGCCAAGCCTTGCATGTCAACATCAAGTTGTGATTCCGCCAAGACACTGATGTAAGCTCTCTCTCTCTCTCTCTCTCTCTCTCTCTCTCTCTCTCTCTCACTCTCTCATATAAATTAACAACATGCATGAAGTATTCACCATTTTATGCCTTGCACCTGCACCATCAGTAGGTTGTACTACAAAGACTACATATCAAATATGTATGCAATGGGTCTACTATGGGAGCTCAGCAGAAACAATTGGCTCAGCGCCGTCCGGTTTAGGGGAGGGTTTGGCCATCGGGGCTTTACTTAGCAGAATCCTTTTAACACGTGTAGTGAGCAGTATTCAGAGATGCTCCTGACCTGTGTCAGTGGGTGGTGGTGTGTTTACATTCAGTGTGTGTGTTTACCTGGAATCAGAGGTTAAGGCTTGAAAATCATTGTAGCTGCAGTTCTGTGCACGTTTACTGGCCTGTCAAGCGGATAATATGAGTTATCAGTCAATCCCCCCAGGAGCTTCATCACGATCACAACATTACTGGTCAGTAGTACCCACCCGTCTCCGTTCTCTCATGACCTCAGCCTCTGCTGGGTGGTTGAAACGGAACTTGTGGACCCCTCCAAGAGTGATCAAGGTCCCTGAAGATAGATAGAGATACAAACTGAAGAATTGAGGTGGCTGTTGAGGCCCAAAGCGCTACTCTAAATGCTCCTTTGGGTACTGCAAGCCATCAACTGAAGTGTAACGAGAAAGACACTCTTTGACCAGGGATTAAAAAGTTTGTGAGAACCAGGTGAGGGCCTACCTTGTGCCAGTCTGCAGGGCTCCGTCACCTCCCTGTCTTTGATCATGCAGACAGTCCCTGGCAGCGGCCTCAGGGTCACAACCCCAGACTGGTTCTCTATCTCACAGGTGGTGCCGCCCTGGAGGACTGGAGAGGAAAGACATAGCACAAGGACTCAAAAATAAAACATACATTTGAAGTTGCAATTCTCCCCAAAATACATGTATTGAATGCGCAATATCTATATGACATCTGCCTACCTATTTGTGATTCAACCAGTTTGTCCTGAGGTCCAATCCTTGTTAACCCCTCCTACAACAGACAGAGGGCAGCCAAGAGTTTAGGATGACAGAGAATTTAAACAGTGGATTGTTGAGAAAAATAAATCCACAAACGCACAGTTGGGTTGAAATAGTTGGGTTGAGATAAAATGACTAACACACAGTGTTCTACTATGTCAAAATATGACGTCCACAGAACTCTGGCGTCAGGTAACCTAGCGGTTAAGAGCGTTGGGCCAGCAACTGAAAGATTGCTGGTTCAAATCCAAAAGCCGACTACGTGAAAACTCTATCGATGTGTCTTGAGAAAAGCACATAACTCTAACTGTTCCTGTAAGATGCTATGGAGAAGAGTGTCTGCTAAACGACAGAAATATGTTTTAAACTCTGACCCCTACACTTAGGCTACCTGTCAGAAAAACAAGTATTTGTTTAACAAATGCTATCTTGTGGGGAAAAAGGCTATATTATGTAACTACAGGAACACTACGGATTCCCAGGTGGTTTCCGCTCTTTAAATACAGTGGTATAATCGCCAGGCCTAAAGACATTCTAGCCGTTGTCAGAATCAGGACAGTCGTAGCTATGTCCCCTGAGCGCCTCACAACGGAATGCCTCTTATCCAATCACATTCAGCCATTAGAGAAGTGAAAACGCCAGGAACGAGGGAGAAACATGAGAGAGGATGGAGTGAGATGCATCTGGTACAGCGAGCAGAACAGAGAGACAAGGAAGAACAGAATGTAATAGACCAAAAGAGAGACATTTTAGTCAGAGAAAGTCAAGAACAGACAGTACAGAGGTAGTATACAAGTATGTCAATGGTTCCGTGGTTGTGAATACTTGTGTGTGTGTGTGTCTGCGTGCCCATGTGTGTGTATGTGAGTGTATGTTTCTGGTCTGTGTATACATGTGTGTGTGCTCATACCCTGAGGTGATAGAAGGTAACAGGAAGTGGATGAGGAAGTATATGTTAGTATCCTAAGGTGTGTATTATATATACCCTGAGGTGATAGAAGGTGACAGGAAGTGGATGAGGAAGTATATGTTAGTATCCTAAGGTGTGTATTATATATACCCTGAGGTGATAGAAGGTGACAGGAAGTGGATGAGGAAGTATATGTTCGTATCCTAAGGTGCGTATTATATATACCCTGAGGTGATAGAAGGTAACAGGAAGTGAATGAGGAAGTATATGTTAGTATCCTAAGGTGTGTATTATATATACCCTGAGGTGATAGAAGGTAACAGGAAGTGGATGAGGAAGTATATGTTAGTATCCTAAGGTGTGTATTATATATACCCTGAGGTGATAGAAGGTGACCCCGGTGCTGAGTACGTCCCGGTCCAGGGTAATGAGATGTGGTAAGAGGGAGTGGATGAGGAACCCACCCCGGTCTCTGTTGATATCCACACTGTACTGTTCCAACAGCTCCTTCTTGTCCCGCCAGCTCTCTGACCAGTCCTTCGTCAGCTCATCCACCTGGAGGATGGAAGAGGATTGATTGACTGATTGATTGGTTTGAATGAATTGAAAATGCATGTAAAGTCCTTTCAGCTGGAGACAGTAGGGTCAGGGAAAGTGGAGAGTAGTGATGTCAGGAAAGGATCAAATAAGTAAAAGTGGAGAATACAATTCTAGAGCAGCGTCAAGTCGATATCTAATGGATCGTTACTCTACCTTTAGTTCGTTCTGCAACACGATGTCAGACAGACTCCCGTCTCTCTGATCACTCAGAGAAGGGCTAGGATTCCGTTGCTACGATGGAATAAAAGGAGAAATAATTCATTTTGGTCAATTTAGCAAGACAAATAACATGAAGGCAGTTAGCACTAATAATCTGAAATCAAAACCACGTGATCTCAGATGATTCCATTCCTAATAATAATCCAGGAGGATAAGTACCATCTCGAAGCTGAGAAGCATACTCTTCAGTCTGTCTATCTCCTCACGTAGCTCTCTGATCAGCCTCACACTGGCATCCTGTAGACAGACATCACTTTTCATTTGAAAACGTTTCGCTACGGTGTGCCCAACTGAACAAATTCATACCTCACAGTAATAAAAGGCAGTGGATGACATGACAAGGCAATGGCCCCACAAATACAGAACAACATCTCCAGAAGCCTTACTTCATTGACCCTGGGCTTGTTGACGATGCTCCTAGCGTGAGAAGCATAGCGTAGGGTGCTGAGAGTCTCATTGTAGCTGCTACTGGATGGGGACACAGCTGCAACAGACAGGGAATCACATTTACCACTGTAACAATAACACTACAGCCATTACAACCTCTGTGACTCAATACTGTAACAATAACACTACAGCCATTACAACCTCTGTGACTCAATACTGTAACAATAACACTACAGCCATTACAACCTCTGTGACTCAATACTGTAACAATACCACTACAGCCATTACAACCTCTGTGACTCAATACTGTAACAATAACACTACAGCCATTACAACCTCTGTGACTCAATACTGTAACAATACCACTACAGCCATTACAACCTCTGTGACTCAATACTGTAACAATAACACTACAGCCATTATAACCTCTGTGACTCAATACTGTAACAATAACACTACAGCCATTATAACCTCTGTGACTCAATACTGTAACAATAACACTACAGCCATTACAACCTCTGTGACTCAATACTGTAACAATACCACTACAGCCATTACAACCTCTGTGACTCAATACTGTAACAATACCACTACAGCCATTACAACCTCTGTGACTCAATACTGTAACAATAACACTACAGCCATTACAACCTCTGTGACTCAATACTGTAACAATAACACTACAGCCATTACAACCTCTGTGACTCTATCAACAACTACTATTGGTCTGGGGAAAAAGACAATGTCCATCTTATAATTCCAAAGTCCAACAAACATTGGTACCATTACATCAAGTAAGCATTTCACTGTAAGGTCTACTACACCTGTTGTATTCGGCGCAAATGTGTTTAGCCAATGTATTACACAAATGTGTTTAGCCAATGTTTGTGAGTGGATAGTCTCGCTTGCCAGACTCAGTGGCAGTGTTCCACACGGCCGTTGTAGGAAGACACTACAACTCACTGGCGATCATGATGGTCTTAGCGTTTCCTCCCAGGCTGTCCTTGAGGAGCCAGGTGAGGACTGAGTCCCTGTAGGGGATGAAGCAGTGTCTTCTCCCTCCTCCACCACCACCAGACAGACTGCTGCCCTCACTGGCCACACTGTTGATGCTCTGACAACTACTGGACATCTGAGAGTTCTGGGCTAGAGAGGGACGGACAGAGACAAGGGGAGGGTTGGGTTATAGAGACAGGAACAGAGACAAAGACAGGGAAAGAGAAAGGGACAGATAGAGACAGAGTTAGGGAGAGATACAGGGACAGGGTAACGGATTGTGTTAAAAGTAGGGTAGTCTCGCTTGGCTCCTCTCACAGTGCAGACTGTATGTCACTGGGTCAGTTACGTGAGGCATACTTCTGTATGTAGAGAACATGATCTACAAATATCACCCTGTATGAACTACAGATGTGCATGTCACCCTGTATGAACTACAGATGTGCATGTCACCCTGTATGAATTAAATATGTTCATGTCACCCTGTATGAACTACAGATGTTCATATCACCCTGTATAAACTACAGATGTTCATGTCACCCTGTATGAACTACAGATGTGCATGTCACCCTGTATAAACTACAGATGTTCATGTCACCCTGTATGAACTACAGATGTGCATGTCACCCTGTATGAACTACAGATGTTCATATCACCCTGTATAAACTACAGATGTTCATGTCACCCTGTATGAACTACAGATGTGCATGTCACCCTGTATGAACTACAGATGTGCATGTCACCCTGTATGAACTACAGATGTTCATATCACCCTGTATAAACTACAGATGTTCATGTCACCCTGTATGAACTACAGATGTGCATGTCACCCTGTATGAACTACAGATGTTCATATCACCCTGTATAAACTACAGATGTTCATGTCACCCTGTATGAACTACAGATGTTCATATCACCCTGTATAAACTACAGATGTTCATGTCACCCTGTATGAACTACAGATGTGCATGTCACCCTGTATGAACTACAGATGTTCATATCACCCTGTATGAACTACAGATGTTCATGTCACCCTGTATGAACTACAGATGTTCATGTCACCCTGTATAAACTACAGATGTTCATGTCACCCTGTATGAATGAAATAGGTTCATATCACCCTGTATGAATTAAAGACGTTCATGTGAAATTAAAAGTCCCCTTTATTTACCCAGAGCAGAGATGACGATACCCAGTGTCACCAGGGATTTGTTGATGTTGGATCCCTCAGTGAGTCTGTCTCTGCAGTAGTGGGGGTCTGCTCTCTCACTTTCAGAACAATGAAACACAGCACACACTGGAGATTACATACTCTAAAGAGAAACGCAACACTGGAAATCAGTGGAGTCTGGTGAGGGGAGGACGGCTCATAATATGGCGAGAATGGAGCTAATGGAATGGCATCAAACGCAAGGAAACCATGTGTTTAATGTATTTGATACCATTCCACTAATTCCACTCCAGCCATTACCACAAGCCCGTCCTCCCCAATTAAGGTGCCACCAGCCTCCTGTGATGGAAATGGTATCTACTGAAAAGCTGTGTTGTGATAAAATGAAACTGCCGGCTCAGTGAACACACAGTCGTGGCAGAAGAGATCCACTAGGGGGCAGACAAAGACCTTCTGGAATGATAAGGCATCTGGGAATCCGTCTCTAAATGTTGTCTATCACTAGCAGCACCAAATCACCAAGTAATAATCTGAGTATGTACTTGGCGAATAAAGATGATTCTGATTCTGAATAAGCATGGCGACCTCTTTAACAAACTCACCTGCCAGCCAGGTCTACCAGGTTGATCTTGCTTACGATCTCTGAGGGAAGGTTGTTCTCCAGAATAGCCTATATGGGACAAAAACAACATACTTTTCCAATGCTTTAATTGCAGTAAGAACTACTGTGATTGGTGAATTGGCAGGGTCGTGACCTGGGTGAGTGAATCTAAGTGCTGGGACTGGATTGATGACTCCTTGCTGTCCCCAGTCCACCTGGCCTTGCTGCTGTTCCAGTTTCAACTGTTCTGCCTGTGGCTATGGAACCCTGACCTGTCCACCGGAAGTGCTACCTGTCACAGACCTGCTGTTTTCAACTCTCTAGAGACCGCAGGAGCGGTAGAGATACTCTTAATGATCGGCTATGAAAAGCCAACTGACATTTACTCCTGAGGTGCTGACTTGCTACACCCTCAATAACTACTGTGATTATTATTATTTGACCATGCTGGTCATTTATGAACATTTGAACATCTTGGCCATGTTCTGTTATAATCTCCACCCAGCACAGCCATAAGAGGACTGGCCACCCCTCATAGCCTGGTTCCTCTCTAGGTTTCTTCCTAGGTTTTGGCCTTTCTAGGGAGTTTTTCCTAGCCACCGTGCTTCTACACCTGCATTGCTTGCTGTTTGGGGTTTTAGGCTGGGTTTCTGTACAGCACTTTGAGACATCAGCTGATGTAAGAAGGGCTATATAAATACATTTGATTTGATTTGATTGACACTGGGTTGTGACCTCACCTGGGTGTACTGGATAGTGAAGATGGCATGGGATCTGCTGCTAGCGTCATGGATGTGTGTTGCCGCGGTGATGCGGTTGGCAATGCCCTCCTCCAATAGGTCCACCGCCTGCTTGTAGTCAGACACCACATGCTGGGACAGGTCTGAGGAGAGGACAGACCGACAAATCTTTAATTAAACCACCCTGGTTGAGATGGCAGTGGTGTGGGATTAGTAAATGATGAGCAACTAAGTTCTGTTGCCTCAGGATTCCGGTTTGTCAGTAGAAAAAGGGAGAAGGAAGAAGTTGAATGGATTTGAAAAAGCTATAAAGGACAATCAAAATCCATTGGACTCCCCAATTACGGACCAGGAGCTCTATAAGAAACTTCCGTCCCTCAAATTTAAAAAGCATGCAGACCTGATGGCATCCTAAATGAGATGCTCAAACTCACTAGTGCAAAATGACAATTGGCTATATTAAAACTGTTAAATTTGATCCTGGGTGTAGGTTATTTCCCTGACATCTGGAATCAAGGATTCATAACCCCAATCTTTAAGAATGGAGACAAATTTGACCCTAACAATTAAAGAGGCATTTGTGTGAACAGTAAACTGGGGAAGGTTTTCTGTAGTATTATAAATGTAAGAGTTCTAAACTTCCTTAATAAGCACAATGTCTTGAGTAAAAGTCTAATTGGATTTATACCAAAACATCACACGACCGATCATATTTACACACTACACACCCTGATAGATAAACATGTCCGCCAAAATAATACCAAAATATACGCTTGCTTTATCGACTTCCAAAAAGCATTTGATTTTATTTGGCATACAGGACTGTTCTACAAAGTTATTGAAAGTGGTGTAGGGGGTAAAACATATGACATAATTAAATCAATGTATACTGGCAATACGTGCAGCATTAAAATTGGCAAGAATATAACAGAATACTTTAACCAGGGATGGGGCCTTTGCCTGCAATCTGAGCCCTGCACCCTTCAATATTTACATCAACGAATTGGCCACAATTCTAGAAAAATCCTCAGCCCCTGGTGTTAGTCTACACAATTCAGAGGTTAAATGCCTACTCTTCGCAGATGACCTATGCCTGCTGTCACCCACAGCACATGGCCTACAGCAGAGCCTGGACCTGCTACAGCAGTACTGCCAGACCTGGGCCCTAAAATAACGATTTTCCAGAGAAGATCCAGATCTCAGGGAATTAGACCAAAGTGCTAAATTGGTACAACATATATGGAGTACTGCACACACTACAATTACTTAGGTTTAAAAATAAGCTCAACTTGACACCTTAATGAGGCACTGAATTAACTGATAGAGAAAGCACGCAGGGCATTCTACGCCATTAAAAAAACAATTAAAATTGAAATACCTATTCAAATTTGGCTAAAACTAATTGAATTGCACTTTATGGCAGCGAGGTGTGGGGTCCACTTGCAAAATAAGATTTCACCAAATGGGACAAACACCCCATTGAAACCCTGCATGCAGATTTCTGTATGATTCTCCTACATGTCCAAAGGAAAACTACAAACAATGCATGAAGGGCAGAATTAGGCCAAAATCCAGTAATAATAAAAACTAAAAAAAAGCAATTAAGTTTTGGAAACTAAAATACAGTGACCCCCTCTCATATCATTACCAAGCCCTGCAATGCCAGGAGCTGAGCAAAGAAAAGAGTCCCCTCATCCAGCTGGTCCTGGGGCTGAGTTCACAAACCTGTTCTACTAACACACTGAAGCCTCAGGACCAGAACATCCAATCAATCAGAATAAAACAAATTACAACACAGTCAAAACAAAACTACATTCCTCATTGGGAAACCCAAACACAAAGCAAAATGCAGTGCTATCTGCCCTAAATTGACAGTACACCGCGGATAAATATTTGACCATGGTTACTGATCAAAACCTTAGAGAAACCTTGACAAAGTACAGACTCAGTGAACACAGCCTTGCCATTGAGAAGGGTAGACACAGGAAAACCTGGCTCCCTGTAGAGCACATATGTCAGAGTCAAGGCCCGCGGGCCACATCCGGCCCGCGAGAAGGTTTTTTACGGCCCCTGGGATGATCTTGATTTATTATTAGAACCGGCCCGCAGACCGCAGCAAGCCGGCAGCCCGCAGATCTTTTACACGCACCAATACTACATTTCCCACAATGCAACGGTGACGCACCGAGCAGTAGGCTGACGACATTATGAAACGAAACACGCGGACAAAAACAAGAATATGGACATGGAACAAAGGCTACAAAAGGCAGAGGAATTAAAACGAGGCCTCAAATCTCGACAGGCTCTGTTCAAAAAAGCCAAATCACAAGGCCAGGCTGCTGTCAAGGCCAGTTTTATTTTGGCAGAAGAGATCGCTAAATCAGCCCGGCCATTTACGGAGGGGGATTTCATCAAAAACTGCATGATTAAAGTTTGTGACGAAGTTTGCCCAGAAAAAAGGCAACTCTTTTTAAATGTGAGTCTGAGCAGAAACACCATTGCCGAGAGAGTAGACCAGTTGTCCATCAATCTAAAAGAGCAGCTTGTGAAAAAGGGAAAAGATTTCATTGCATATTCCTTGGCTGTGGATGAGAGCACCGACATTTCTGACATTGCCCAGTTGTCAATTTTCATCCGCGGAGTGGACTCCAGCCTAAGCGTGACAGAGGAGTTTTTGGCTTTACGTCCTATGCATGGCACAACTACGGGGCATGATTTGTATGAAGAGGTGTCAAGATGTGTAAATGAGATGGAGCTGCCTTGGGAAAAACTCGTGGGTTTGACAACCGACGGAGCACCTGCGATGTGTGGACACAGGAGCGGACTGGTGGCGAAGATACGGGAAAAGATGCAAGAGGAAAACGCGACAGGTGAGCTGACAGCTTATCATTGTATCATACACCAGGAAGCGTTGTGCGGTAAAGCCTTGAAAATGGAGCATGTAATGAGCATCATCACGCGCACAGTTAACTTTATCAGAGCCAAAGGTTTGAATCACCGCCAGTTCAAGGCATTTCTGACGGAGTTAGAAACGGAGCATGGTGATTTGCCTTATCACACAGAGGTGCGATGGCTAAGCCAGGGAAAGGTGCTTCAAAGATGTTTCGAGCTTCGTGAGGAGATTTGTCTGTTCTTGGACAGCAAAGGGAAAGACACAACACAACTCCGAGACGAAATGTTTCTGTGTGAAATGGCTTTTCTGTGTGACATTACGAGTCATCTGAATGCAATGAACTTGCAGCTGCAGGGTCGGGATCATGTCATCTCTGATATGTACAGTACAGTGAAGGCATTTAAAACCAAACTGACTCTGTGGGAGACGCAGATGCGGAAAGAAAATTTGAGCCACTTTCCCAGCTGCCAGACCATGAAAGAGAAGCTCTCTACCAGTGCGTTCCCGAACGCACAGTTGGCTGATAAAATAGGTATGCTTGCCGCTGACTTTCGACGCCGATTTGCTGACTTTGAAGCACAAAAAAGCAGGTTGGAACTGCTCGGTAACCCATTTGCTGTTGACGTGGAAAGCTCATAACCAAACCTCCAAATGGAGTTGATTGACCTCCAATGCAATGATGCACTGAGGGCAAAATATGCGGCAGTGGGTGCTGCGGAGTTCGCCCGTTTCCTCCCCGACACAATGCCCCAGCTGCGCATCCAGGCTGCTCAAACGTTGTCTATGTTTGGCAGCACATACCTGTGTGAACAACTGTTTTCTTTGATGAACCTGAACAAAACATCACACAGAAGTCGACTTACTGCTGAACACCTCCACTCAATTCTGAGGATTTCCTCAGCTCAGAGCCTTACCCCGAACATTGATGAACTTGTGGAAAAGATGGGACACCACCAAGTATCACCCTCAACCTCAAACAAGTGAACATTACTGTGCAATCACATATTTAGAGTTTTTACTCAGTTCAAGTTTAAAAGTTAAAGTTTAATATTTGTTTTCACTGCATGTTACTTCTCCTTAAACAAAGTGTTGTTTTTGATTAATAGATTTTTGCACTTTATTTTATTGTATTTCAATCCAATTATATTTTAAAAATATTTCAGTTGAGTGGATGATAGAAAATTGCTATTATTGTTTTTTTCTTTGAAGTAAATTTAGCCCACTTTTGCTAAAATAGAAAATATAGGCTACTGATGGTGCCTTGAATACCGGTTTCTTTCATTTAATGTTCATGTTATGGGGATTTTTATATAAAGGAAATTTGTCTTTTGTGTCTGTTGAAAATTAAAGATTACTGACAGAGCCATAAGAAAATATTGCTTTATTTATCTGATCATATTGGAATATATTTGTTAGGTTTTCAGTAGGTTCAATTAGGTTCACTAGACTATATGCGTCATTTAAAACTTTTTCAATGAACATTCGAACAGTCCGGCCCTCGGCTTGTAGCTAAATTTTTTATTTGGCCCTCCGTCCATTTGACTTTGACACCCCTGCTGTAGAGGAAAGGCTGTGCAACCACTGCACAACAGCAGAACCTGAGACGGAGCTGCATTTCCTGACAAAATGTAAAAATAAAACAATTAGAGTGTCATTTCCCCAAATTTGAAACCCTTATTCAAGGTTTCAAAGACCTCTCTGATGAGAGTAGGCTACCCGTCCTGTTGGGGGAGGACGCAGAGAGCTGTGGGTTGGCAGCGCACTACATTGCTGCCTGCCATAAGTTGAGGGACAGTGTCTGACAGACCAATCAACCTGCACATGTACTCTACTGTATGCTTATTGTTACTGTTCAATGCATTGTTATTTTGACACTTGGTTATTTTTACAATTTTGATTCTTCTTATTTTAATATTGTAAATATCCAAAGTAAGCTTTGGCAATATGTACATTGTTACGTCATGGCAATAAAGCAAATTGAATTGAAAATTGAGAGAGAGAGTGAGAGTGATGAGGAAGAGAGAGAGATGATGGAGAAAGACAGAGACAGAGACAGAGAGATGAGGGAGAGACACAGAGCATGATATGATAAAGGAAGAGGGGAAGAGAGGGAGAGGTAAAAAGAGAGTGGAAAGTGCAGAGCCTGGGTTCAAGCCAGGATTGCCACTCTGTATTCAAAATGGAGTCCGGAACCCAGACAAACAGACAGAATACAAGGACCACAACAACACACAACCACACCTAAACAACATCTCTACTGAGTTGTTGTGGGAGATCTAACTACTGCTCACCTAAACAACATCTCTACTGAGTTGTTGTGGGAGATATAACTACTGCTCACCTAAACAACATCTCTACTGAGTTGTTGTGGGAGATCTAACTACTGCTCACCACACCTAAACAACATCTCTACTGAGTTGTTGTGGGAGATATAACTACTGCTCACCTAAACAACATCTCTACTGAGTTGTTGTGGGAGATCTAACTACTGCTCACCACACCTAAACAACATCTCTACTGAGTTGTTGTGGGAGATCTAACTACTGCTCACCTAAACAACATCTCTACTGAGTTGTTGTGGGAGATCTAACTACTGCTCACCTAAACAACATCTCTACTGAGTTGTTGTGGGAGATCTAACTACTGCTCACCTCACCTAAACAACATTACTACTGAGTTGTTGTGGGAGATCTAACTACTGCTCACCTCACCTAAACAACATTACTACTGAGTTGTTGTGGGAGATCTAACTACTGCTCACCTAAACAACATCTCTACTAAGATGTTGTGGGAGATCTAACTACTGCTCACCACACCTAAACAACATTACTACTGAGTTGTTGTGGGAGATCTAACTACTGCTCACCACACCTAAACAACATCTCTACTGAGTTGTTGTGGGAGATCTAACTACTGCTCACATAAACAACATCTCTACTGAGTTGTTGTGGGAGATCTAACTACTGCTCACCTAAACAACATCTCTACTGAGTTGTTGTGGGAGATCTAACTACTGCTCACCATATCTAAACAACATCTGTACTGAGTTGTTGTGGGAGATCTAACTACTGCTCACTACACCTAAACAACATCTCTACTGAGTTGTTGTGGGAGATCTAACTACTGCTCACCACACCTAAACAACATTACTACTCAGTTGTTGTGGGAGATCTAACTACTGCTCACCTCACCTAAACAACATTACTACTGAGTTGTTGTGGGAGATCTAACTACTGCTCACCTAAACAACATCTCTACTAAGATGTTGTGGGAGATCTAACTACTGCTCACCTCACCTAAACAACATTACTACTGAGTTGTTGTGGGAGATCTAACTACTGCTCACCACACCTAAACAACATTACTACTGAGTTGTTGTGGGAGATCTAACTACTGCTCACCTCACCTAAACAACATCTCTACTGAGTTGTTGTGGGAGATCTAACTACTGCTCACCTAAACAACATTACTACTGAGTTGTTGTGGGAGATCTAACTACTGCTCACCACACCAAAACAACATTACTACTGAGTTGTTGTGGGAGATCTAACTACTGCTCACCTCACCTAAACAACATCTCTACTGAGTTGTTGTGGGAGATCTAACTACTGCTCACCACACCTAAACAACATTACTACTCAGTTGTTGTGGGAGATCTAACTACTGCTCACCTAAACAACATCTCTACTAAGTTGTTGTGGGAGATCTAACTACTGCTCACCACACCTAAACAACATTACTACTCAGTTGTTGTGGGAGATCTAACTACTGCTCACCTAAACAACATCTCTACTAAGTTGTTGTGGGAGATCTAACTACTGCTCACCTCACCTAAACAACATTACTACTGCTCACCTCAGCTACAGCATCTCTACTGGGTTGGTGAGTGAGGGAGGGAGTCCTATTCTGCATCCCAATTCTATACCTTCCTCCTGAAGTCTGCACTAATGCACTGCTCCCCAAACATTGGAGTGGTGTAAATTTGGGCTTGAGGGGGGTATTGCCATGTAACACATCCACCCCATCCACTGCTGCTTAGTGTAGTACACACTAGTTAGTAGACACTTGTTCTGCCCTTCACCTTGTACATAGGGTCCTTTCTCAGGATGCTCCCTAACCCGTAGGGAGGGTTTCTTCTTCTGCTCTCTGCCTCGCAGCAGGTCACGAACACGCTCATTATAGATCTCCAGGAAACTGCAGGTGAAGAATAGTAAATAATACACTCACTGATAGTCAGAGTCAGACCATCACTCAAAACAATGTTCCTCTTACCTCAAAACAATGTTCCTCTTACCTCAAAACAATGTTCCTCTTACCTCAAACACAATGTTCCTCTTATCTCAAACACAATATTCCCTCTTACCTCAAACACAATGTTCCCTCTTATCTCAAACACAATGTTCCCTCTTATCTCAAACACAATATTCCCTCTTACCTCAAACACAATGTTCCCTCTTACCTCAAACACAATGTTCCCTCTTACCTCAAACACAATGTTCCCTCTTACCTCAAACACAATGTTCCCTCTTACCTCAAACACAATGTTCCCTCTTACCTCAAACACAATGTTCCCTCTTACCTCAAACACAATGTTCCCTCTTACCTCAAACACAATGTTCCCTCTTACCTCAAACACAATGTTCCCTCTTACCTCAAACACAATGTTCCCTCTTACCTCAAACACAATGTTCCCTCTTATCTCAAACACAATGTTCCCTCTTACCTCAAACACAATGTTCCCTCTTACCTCGAACACAATGTTCCATCTTACCTCAAACACAATGTTCCTCTTACCTCAAACACAATGTTCCCTCTTACCTCAAACACAATGTTCCCTCTTACCTCAAACACAATGTTCCCTCTTACCTCAAACACAATGTTCCCTCTTATCTCAAACACAATGTTCCCTCTTACCTCAAACACAATGTTCCCTCTTACCTCAAACACAATGTTCCTCTTACCTCGAACACAATGTTCCATCTTACCTCAAACACAATGTTCCTCTTACCTCAAACACAATGTTCCCTCTTACCTCAAACTGAATGTTCCTCTTACCTCAAACACAATGTTCGCTCTTACCTCAAACACAATGTGCCTCTTACCTCAAACACAATGTTCCTCTTACTTCAAACACAATGTTCCCTCTCACCTCAAACACAATGTTCCTCTTACTTCAAACACAATGTTCCCTCTTACCTCAAACACAATGTTCCCTCTTACCTCAAACACAATGTTCCCTCTTACCTCAAACACAATGTTCCCTCTTACCTCAAACACAATGTTCCCTCTTACCTCAAACACAATGTTCCCTCTTACCTCAAACACAATGTTCCCTCTTACCTCAAACACAATGTTCCCTCTTACCTCAAACACAATGTTCCCTCTTACCTCAAACACAATGTTCCCTCTTACCTCAAACACAATGTTCCCTCTTACCTCAAACACAATGTGCCTCTTACCTCAAACACAATGTTCCTCTTACCTCAAACACAATGTTCCCTCTTACCTCAAACTGAATGTTCCTCTTACCTCAAACACAATGTTCGCTCTTACCTCAAACACAATGTGCCTCTTACCTCAAACACAATGTGCCTCTTACCTGAAACACAATGTTGCCTCTTACCTCAAACACAATGTGCCTCTTACCTCAAACACAATGTTCCCTCTTACTTCAAACACAATGTTCCCTCTTACCTCAAACACAATGTTCCCTCTTACCTCAAACACAATGTTCCCTCTTACCTCAAACACAATGTTCCCTCTTACCTCAAACACAATGTTCCCTCTTACCTCAAACACAATGTTCCTCTTACTTCAAACACAATGTTCCCTCTTACCTCAAACACAATGTTCCCTCTTACCTCAAACACAATGTTCCCTCTTACCTCAAACACACAGACCCCTCTTACCTCAAACACAATGTTCCCTCTTACCTCAAACACACAGACCCCTCTTACCTCAAACACAATGTTCCCTCTTACCTCAAACACACAGACCCCTCTTACCTCAAACACAATGTTCCCTCTTACCTCAAACACACAGACCCCTCTTACCTCAAACACAATGTTCCCTCTTACCTCAAACACAATGTTCCCTCTTACCTCAAACATAATGTTCCTCTTACTTCAAACACAATGTTCCCTCTTACCTCAAACACAATGTTCCCTCTTACCTCAAACACAATGTTCCCTCTTACCTCAAACACAATGTTCCCTCTTACCTCAAACACAATGTTCCCTCTTACCTCAAGCACACAGACCCCTCTTACCTCAAACACAATGTTCCCTCTTACCTCAAACACACAGACCCCTCTTACCTCAAACACAATGTTCCCTCTTACCTCAAACACACAGACCCCTCTTACCTCAAACACAATGTTCCCTCTTACCTCAAACACACAGACCCCTCTTACCTCAAACACACAGACCCCTCTTACCTGATCTCAACCCTGCTGGAGTTGTGTCCTTCAGGGAATGTGTCATCAGATTTGAACAGGCCCTGTAGAGACCAGACAGGTAGAACTGGTCATTAACCAGGACACTACCTCACCAGGACCCTGTAGACTGAATTATAGGACCACTTCCTTACCTGACAAATCCTGGGGGTCAGGCCCATGGAGTCCTGAGAGGAGGAGGAGGAGGAGGAGGAGGAGGAGGAGGAGGAGGAGGAGGGAGTGAGGGAGGGAGGTAAAGAGAAGCGTCATTAACTCTATTGACACTGTGTCTTCTTTCAACACATATAGCAGAGCGGAGAATGCCAACAGCCATGTTCCAGATGATATGATAGATAACGCTTTCCTTACAACACAATATAACTGCATCATAATGCATTATGCCTGCAAGTGTTACCATATGATAGTTATAATCCCCTCCCCTCCTCACCAGTGTGCCCATCATGGTGTAGGTCTTGCCAGTGCCAGTCTGCCCGTAGGCAAACAGACAGACGTTGTAGCCCTCTGACGCCCCGGCCAGCACCGTCACTCCCAGGTCCTGGAACACCTACAGGAGAGCACACAAACCCAAACAAACAGTCTCAACTACTATATAGTAAAGACGGCATAGTGTTGGGTCACAACAACACAACGACAGGCAGTGTTTATTAAGTTCTATGTTTAAGGGCTACAGTTAGAAGGCGAGGGCATGGGCGAGAGCAGTTAGCAGGACGGCAGGACGGGAGGCCGGGTGGCAGGACGGGAGGCCGGGTGGCAGGACGGGAGGCAGGATGGGAGGCAGGACGGGAGGCCGGGTGGCAGGACGGGAGGCCGGGTGGCAGGGCGGGAGCCCAGGTGGCAGGGCCGGAGGCAGGGTGGCAGGGCCGGAACGGTGGGCGATTTGAAAGCTAGTTGTTGGGCAGAAAAATAAACCTCCCTAAGGAGAAGGATCTGATTGTGCAGAGATCCTGAGAAGGTCCCATACATGTAGACACATAGCCAGTCTGGACGCATTGTTTTCCTTCCTCCCCTCGGCCAGGGAGAGATCAGGGGGTTGGAGAAGTACCCGCCGCCCAGGCCCCAGGACTACGGATATGCATGGCACCCAGCAGCCCAGGAGGTCCCGGGCTAGGCCCAGGTAAACACACCAACAGCAGCAGGAACCTGATCCAGAGCCAGTATCACACAGGATCAAACATTGTTCCTCCTCTCCTGTAGAGGCTCTCAGCCAACCTAATGACCAACAGAAGAATAGGTCACACCAACCCAGGGAAGGTGTTATGGTTGGATATAGCCCTCAAATCTATGTAACAGTTTTGCTTCCGTCCCTCTCTTCGCCCTTACCTGGGCTCAAACCAGGGACCCTCTGCACACATTAACAACTGCCTCCCACGAAGCATCGTTACCCATCGCTCCACAAAAGCTGCGGCCCTTGCAGAGCAAGGGGAACAACTACTTCAAGGTCTCAGAGCGAGTGACCTCACCGATTGAAACGCTATTAGCACGCACCCCGCTAACTAGCTAGCCATTTCACACCGGTTACATCTACACCAATCCAGGGAAGGTGTTATGGTTTGATATAGCCCTCAAATATTTTTGACCACGTAAAGCCAAATTAATAAGCAATACATGATAACCAAAAGGTAAGGAGGTCAGTTTTAGTGACAATGAGGCCCTTTTGTGTGAACTTTGTGTTAATAATCAACAAGGTCAAATCAACAACGTCAAAGTTTCTCCCGCCAGCTAAGAGGGTTAATATTGACCAGAGATGTGTAGTCAGTCAGTCAGACAGTCAGTCAGTCAGTGAACATGGAGACCAGCTCGGCTAGTACCAGTCTTATCTATGTCTTATCTAACTGCCATTGACCACATGCCATAACATAAACAACCATAATACAGCTAAGACATGTCCACATGTTAACAGGCAAATCCTAATGGCAGTAACAGTCTATCTACGTCAGGGGTGTCAAAGTCAAATGGACGGAGGGCCAAATAAAAAATTTAGCTACAAGCCGAGGGCCGGACTGTTCGAATGTTCATTGAAAAAGTTTTAAATGACGCATATAGTCTAGTGAACCTAATTGAACCTACTGAAAACCTAACAAATATATTCCAATATGATCAGATAAATAAAGCAATATTTTCTTATGGCTCTGTCAGTAATCTTTAATTTTCAACAGACACAAAAGACAAATTTCCTTTATATAAAAATCCCCATAACATGAACATTAAATGAAAGAAACCGGTATTCAAGGCACCATCAGTAGCCTATATTTTCTATTTTAGCAAAAGTGGGCTAAATTTACTTCAAAGAAAAAAACAATAATAGCAATTTTCTATCATCCACTCAACTGAAATATTTTTAAAATATAATTGGATTGAAATACAATAAAATAAAGTGCAAAAATCTATTAATCAAAAACAACACTTTGTTTAAGGAGAAGTAACATGCAGTGAAAACAAATATTAAACTTTAACTTTTAAACTTGAACTGAGTAAAAACTCTAAATATGTGATTGCACAGTAATGTTCACTTGTTTGAGGTTGAGGGTGATACTTGGTGGTGTCCCATCTTTTCCACAAGTTCATCAATGTTCGGGGTAAGGCTCTGAGCTGAGGAAATCCTCAGAATTGAGTGGAGGTGTTCAGCAGTAAGTCGACTTCTGTGTGATGTTTTGTTCAGGTTCATCAAAGAAAACAGTTGTTCACACAGGTATGTGCTGCCAAACATAGACAACGTTTGAGCAGCCTGGATGCGCAGCTGGGGCATTGTGTCGGGGAGGAAACGGGCGAACTCCGCAGCACCCACTGCCGCATATTTTGCCCTCAGTGCATCATTGCATTGGAGGTCAATCAACTCCATTTGGAGGTTTGGTTATGAGCTTTCCACGTCAACAGCAAATGGGTTACCGAGCAGTTCCAACCTGCTTTTTTGTGCTTCAAAGTCAGCAAATCGGCGTCGAAAGTCAGCGGCAAGCATACCTATTTTATCAGCCAACTGTGCGTTCGGGAACGCACTGGTAGAGAGCTTCTCTTTCATGGTCTGGCAGCTGGGAAAGTGGCTCAAATTTTCTTTCCGCATCTGCGTCTCCCACAGAGTCAGTTTGGTTTTAAATGCCTTCACTGTACTGTACATATCAGAGATGACATGATCCCGACCCTGCAGCTGCAAGTTCATTGCATTCAGATGACTCGTAATGTCACACAGAAAAGCCATTTCACACAGAAACATTTCGTCTCGGAGTTGTGTTGTGTCTTTCCCTTTGCTGTCCAAGAACAGACAAATCTCCTCACGAAGCTCGAAACATCTTTGAAGCACCTTTCCCTGGCTTAGCCATCGCACCTCTGTGTGATAAGGCAAATCACCATGCTCCGTTTCTAACTCCGTCAGAAATGCCTTGAACTGGCGGTGATTCAAACCTTTGGCTCTGATAAAGTTAACTGTGCGCGTGATGATGCTCATTACATGCTCCATTTTCAAGGCTTTACCGCACAACGCTTCCTGGTGTATGATACAATGATAAGCTGTCAGCTCACCTGTCGCGTTTTCCTCTTGCATCTTTTCCCGTATCTTCGCCACCAGTCCGCTCCTGTGTCCACACATCGCAGGTGCTCCGTCGGTTGTCAAACCCACGAGTTTTTCCCAAGGCAGCTCCATCTCATTTACACATCTTGACACCTCTTCATACAAATCATGCCCCGTAGTTGTGCCATGCATAGGACGTAAAGCCAAAAACTCCTCTGTCACGCTTAGGCTGGAGTCCACTCCGCGGATGAAAATTGACAACTGGGCAATGTCAGAAATGTCGGTGCTCTCATCCACAGCCAAGGAATATGCAATGAAATCTTTTCCCTTTTTCACAAGCTGCTCTTTTAGATTGATGGACAACTGGTCTACTCTCTCGGCAATGGTGTTTCTGCTCAGACTCACATTTAAAAAGAGTTGCCTTTTTTCTGGGCAAACTTCGTCACAAACTTTAATCATGCAGTTTTTGATGAAATCCCCCTCCGTAAATGGCCGGGCTGATTTAGCGATCTCTTCTGCCAAAATAAAACTGGCCTTGACAGCAGCCTGGCCTTGTGATTTGGCTTTTTTGAACAGAGCCTGTCGAGATTTGAGGCCTCGTTTTAATTCCTCTGCCTTTTGTAGCCTTTGTTCCATGTCCATATTCTTGTTTTTGTCCGCGTGTTTCGTTTCATAATGTCGTCAGCCTACTGCTCGGTGCGTCACCGTTGCATTGTGGGAAATGTAGTATTGGTGCGTGTAAAAGATCTGCGGGCTGCCGGCTTGCTGCGGTCTGCGGGCCGGTTCTAATAATAAATCAAGATCATCCCAGGGGCCGTAAAAAACCTTCTCGCGGGCCGGATGCGGCCCGCGGGCCTTGACTCTGACATATGTGATCTACGTCACCATGTAGTAAAAGGTTCACGTTCTAATATCCACATGTCAGTCAAGGTCACTGAAATACATGATATTACACTACACACACAATAAACTATTTACATTGAAATCACAAGTACAATTCATCACAATATGTACATTTAGGAGACTCAAAAAGTTTTGTTGATTAGTTAGGTAGGATACGGGTGATCTCTAAGTCCTGGCCTGTGGCATAGAGAGCAGGTGGGCACTGCGGGTGGATCTGCCTGACATCTGTCCTTGACAGGCAGGTAACCAGTCCCTGAAGGGAGAACAGGGAGACAGCCAAGGGCTGCCGAGTGGAGCAGCGGCATAAAGCACTGCATCTCAGTGCTAGAGGTGTCACTACAGCTCGAGCACTGGTTTCACTACAGACCCTGGTTTGATCCTGAGCTGAATCACAACCGGCCGTGATTGGGAGACCCATAGGGTGGCGCACAATTGGCCCAGCGTCGTTCGGGTTAGGGTTTGGCTTTGGTAGGCCGTCATTGTAAAATAAGAATTTGTTCTTAACTGACTTGCCTGGTTAAAAAAATAAAACACCCAGGCACAGTTTCTCTCATGAAGTGGGGAAGGTGGTAATGAAGTGGGGTAGTGGTAATGAAGTGGGGGTAGTGGTAATGAAGTGGGGGTAGTGGTAATGAAGTGGGGGTAGTGGTAATGAAGTGGAGGTAGTGGTAATGAAGTGGGGGTAGTGGTAATGAAGTGGAGGTAGTGGTAATGAAGTGGGGGTAGTGGTAATGAAGTGGGGGTAGTTGTAATGAAGTGGAGGTAGTGGTAATGAAGTGGAGGTAGTGGTAATGAAGTGGGGGTAGTTGTAATGAAGTGGGGGTAGTAGTAATGAAGTGGAGGTAGTGGTAATGAAGTGGGGGTAGTGGTGATGAAGTGGGGGTAGTGGTGATGAAGTGGGGGTAGTGGTAATGAAGTGGGGGTAGTGGTAATGAAGTAGGGGTAGTGGTAATGAAGTGGGGGTAGTGGTAATGAAGTGGGGGTAGTGGTAATGAAGTGGAGGTAGTGGTAATGAAGTGGGGGTAGTGGTAATGAAGTGGAGGTAGTGGTAATGAAGTGGGGGTAGTTGTAATGAAGTGGAGGTAGTGGTAATGAAGTGGGGGTAGTGGTAATGAAGTGGAGGTAGTGGTAATGAAGTGGGGGTAGTGGTGATGAAGTGGGGGTAGTGGTGATGAAGTGGGGGTAGTGGTAATGAAGTGGGGGTAGTGGTAATGAAGTGGGGGTAGTGGTAATGAAGTGGAGGTAGTGGTAATGAAGTGGGGGTAGTGGTAATGAAGTGGAGGTAGTGGTAATGAAGTGGGGGTAGTGGTAATGAAGTGGAGGTAGTGGTAATGAAGTGGGGGTAGTGGTAATGAAGTGGGGGTAGTAGTAATGAAGTGGAGGTAGTGGTAATGAAGTGGGGGTAGTGGTGATGAAGTGGGGGTAGTGGTGATGAAGTGGGGGTAGTGGTAATGAAGTGGGGGTAGTGGTAATGAAGTGGGGTAGTGGTAATGAAGTGGGGGTAGTGGTAATGAAGTGGGGGTAGTGGTGATGAAGTGGGGAAGGTGGTAATGAAGTGGGGAAGGTGGTAATGAAGTGGGGGTAGTGGTAATGAAGTGGGGTAGTGGTAATGCGGTGGGGGTAGTGGTAATGAAGTGGGGGTAGTGGTAATGAAGTGGGGGTAGTGGTAATGAAGTAGGGGTAGTGGTAATGAAGTGGGGGTAGTGGTAATGAAGTGGGGGTAGTGGTAATGAAGTGGAGGTAGTGGTAATGAAGTGGGGGTAGTGGTAATGAAGTGGAGGTAGTGGTAATGAAGTGGGGGTAGTTGTAATGAAGTGGAGGTAGTGGTAATGAAGTGGGGGTAGTGGTAATGAAGTGGAGGTAGTGGTAATGAAGTGGGGGTAGTGGTGATGAAGTGGGGGTAGTGGTGATGAAGTGGGGGTAGTGGTGATGAAGTGGGGGGTAGTGGTGATGAAGTGGGGGGTAGTGGTAATGAAGTGGGGGTAGTGGTAATGAAGTGGGGAAGGTGTTAATGAAGTGGGGGTAGTGGTAATGAAGTGGGGGTAGTGGTAATGAAGTGGGGGTAGTGGTAATGAGGTGGGGGTAGTGGTAATGAGGTGGGGGTAGTGGTAATGAAGTGGGGGTAGTGGTAATGAAGTGGGGGTAGTGGTAATGAAGTGGGGGTAGTGGTAATGAAGTGGGGATAGTGGTAATGAAGTGGGGAAGGTGGTAATGAAGTGGGTGTAGTGGTAATGAAGTGGGGAAGGTGGTAATGAGGTGGGTGTAGTGGTAATGAAGTGGGGGTAGTGGTAATGAAGTGGGGAAGGTGGTAATGAAGTGGGTTAGTGGTAATGAAGTGGGGGTAGTGGTAATGAAGATGGGGTAGTGGTAATGAAGTGGGGGTAGTGGTAATGAAGTGGGGAAGGTGGTAATGAAGTGGGGGTAGTGGTAATGAAGTGGGGGTAGTGGTAATGAAGTGGGGGTAGTGGTAATGAGGTGGGGGTAGTGGTAATGAAGTGGGGAAGGTGGTAATGAAGTGGGGATGGTGGTAATGAAGTGGAGGTGGTGGTAATGAAGTGGGGGTAGTGGTAATGAAGTGGGGGTAGTGGTGATGAAGTGGGGGTAGTGGTAATGAAGTGGGGGTAGTGGTAATGAAGTGGGGAAGGTGGTAATGAAGTGGGGAAAGTGGTAATGAAGTGGGTTAGTGGTAATGAAGTGGGGGTAGTGGTAATGAGGTGGGGGTAGTGGTAATGAAGTGGGGGTAGTGGTAATGAAGTGGGGGTAGTGGTAATGAAGTGGGGGTAGTGGTGATGAAGTGGGGGTAGTGGTAATGAAGTGGGGAAGGTGGTAATGAAGTGGGGGTAGTGGTAATGAGGTGGGGGTAGTGGTAATGAAGTGGGGAAGGTGGTAATGAAGTGGGGGTAGTGGTAATGAAGTGGGGGTAGTGGTAATGAAGTGGGGGTAGTGGTAATGAAGTGGGGGTAGTGGTAATGAAGTGGGGGTAGTGGTAATGAAGTGGGGAAGGTGGTAATGAAGTGGGGGTAGTGGTAATGAGGAAGGGGTAGGAGGGACGATGGAAGGAAGGAAGGAAGGATGAGGAAGGAGGAGGAAGGGGTAGGAAGGAGGACGAAGGGGTATGACGGATGAGGAAGGAGGAAGGAGGAAGAAGGGGTAGGAAGGACGAGGAAGGGGGAGAAAGGAGGAGGAAGGACGAGGAAGGAGTGTGGGAAGGAAGGATGAGGAAGGAGGAGAAAGGAGGAGGAAGGAGGAGGAAGGGTTAGGAAGAAAGAGAAAGGAGAAGGAAGGATGAGGAAGGACGAGGAAGGAGAGGGAAGGGGGAAGGGGAAGAAGAACATGGAAAGACGAGAAAGCGGGAGGGGGGGAGAAACACGAAGAAGGAGGAGAAAAGATGAGGAATCCCGAGGTAGGACGAGGAAGGGGAGGAAGAAGGAGGAGAAAAGAGGGGGATGAAGAAGGATGTCCAGTTGGTGTGTGTGTGGGGGGGTGGAAGAGTGTCCACTCCAGAAGTGGGTCAGTCCAAGCAGAGGTCAGCCGTGGAGCGAGCCAACCCAGGATGAATTAATTAAGTAATTAATCTCTCTCTCTCTGGATAACTGCTGGTTATAAGATCTTGTTTTGGAACTGGGATACTCTTTAGATTGTAAGCCTGGAGCCTGTCAATGGAGAGGAAAAACTAAGAGGGAGAAGGAGAAAGAGAGCGATAGGAAGAAGAAAGAGAGAGAGGGAGAGAGAAAGAGAGAGATGGAGAGAGAGCGATGGGGAGAAGAGGGAGAGAGAAATAGAGAGGTGAAGGGAGAGAGAGAGCGATGGGGAGATGGAGGCAGGCAGGCAGGCAGC
This sequence comes from Salvelinus fontinalis, assembly GCF_029448725.1. Classification (NCBI taxonomy): domain Eukaryota; kingdom Metazoa; phylum Chordata; class Actinopteri; order Salmoniformes; family Salmonidae; genus Salvelinus; species Salvelinus fontinalis. Next base: position 38,221,005 of record NC_074680.1, read on the forward strand.
TGTAATGGTTCTCAGTCTACAAATCCATGGCAGTGGTTGTCTGACTTCAGTGGCTGGGTCTGTTTTCATGTGGCCTGCTCAACTCTACACAAGCCCTTGACTGGAAAACTCTGTATTTGTGTGTGTGTTATGACGTCAGTTGAAGGCCAGCCAAGGCGAGTGTTCTTCTAAGAAACCACCAAAGCCGAAAAACAGACCCTTAAATTCACTTCCCTACTACTACACACTATCTCATATAGCATGGGGTCCTTGGGCTAACAGTGGGCATTGGTTGGGTAAAACTGCATTTAGGAAAAGTAAAGTAAAAATCTATTTGTTTATTGGTTGTGAATACAGTTTAGTTTCAGGTGTTATAGCGGGTTCAGAAAAATGCTTATGTAACTAGCTCCTAACAATGCAGTAAAACAAGTCCATAAATATGTCTATGTTAAGAATCCAGGTTATAAATATGCAGTGTGTATAAACAGTGTAACTAAAATGCAATGTAAAGTAGTAAAAATATTACAATGAGCTACACTACATGGCCAAAATGGCAAGAGTATGTGGACACCTGCTCGTTGAACATCTCATTCTAAAATCATGGGCATTAATATGGTCCCCCCTTTGGTGTTATAACACCCTCCAGTCTTCTGGGAAGGCTATCCACTAGATGTTGGAACATTGCTGCAGGGACTTGTTTCTATTCAGCCACAAAAGCATTAGTGAGGTCGGGCACTGATGTTGGGCGATTAGGCTGGGCTCACAGTCGGTGTTCCAATTCATCCTAAAGGTGTTCGTTGGGGTTGAGGTCAGGGCTCTGTGCAGGCCAGTCAAGTTCTTCCACACCAATCTAGAGAACCAATTTCATTGTATGTGGTAGCCTTAAGACTTCCCTATGTCAGGGCCTCCCGGGTGGCGCAGTGGTCTAGGGCACTGCATCGCAGTGCTAACTGCGCCACCAGAGTCTCTGGGTTCGCGCCCAGGCTCTGTCGCAGCCGGCCGCGACCGGGAGGTCCGTGGGGCGACGCACAATTGGCATAGTGTCGTCCGGGGTAGGGAGGGTTTGGCCGGTAGGGATATCCTTGTCTCATCGCGCTCCAGCGACTCCTGTGGCGGGCCGGGCGCAGTGCGCGCCAGCCAAGGGGGCCAGGTACACGGTGTTTCCTCCGACACATTGGTGCGGCTGGCTTCCGGGTTGGAGGCGCGCTGTGTTAAGAAGCAGTACGGCTGGTTGGGTTGTGCTTCGGAGGACGCATGGCTTTCGACCTTCGTCTCTCCCGAGCCCGTACGGGAGTTGTAGCGATGAGACAAGGTAGTAATTACTAGCGATTGGATACCACGAAAATTGGGGAGAAAATGGGATAAAAAAAATCAATTAAAAAAAATAAAATAAAAGACTTCCCTATGTCATTATTGCACCCCCACCAAACTTTACAGTTAGCACTATGCATTTGGGCAGGTAGCGTCTGTCGAACAGCCAGATGGTGAACTGTGATCCATCCCTCCTGAGAACACATTTCCACTGCTTCAGAGTCCAATGGAGGCGAGCTTTACACCTCTCCAGCCGACGCTTGGCATTGTGCATGGCAAGGGGGGCAAAGAACGGCCCGCCGGGCACTTCAATCCGGCCCGTGAGACAGGGGTGAAAAATAATACAAATATATATATTTTTTAATTGCCCTTTTTTCTCCCCAATTTCGTGGTATCCAATTGGTAGTTAGCCTTGTCCCATCACTGCAACCCCTGTACGGACTCGGGCGGGGCGAAGGTCGAGAGCCGTGCGTCCTCCGAAACACAACCCAACCTAGCCGCACTGCTTCTTGACACAATGCACATCCAATCCGGAAGCCAGCCACACCAATGTGTCGGAGGAAACACCGTGCACCAGGCAAGCACTACGCCCGGCCTGCCACAGGAGACGCTAGTGCGCGATGGGACAACTCTGCCAGCCAAACTCTCCCCTAACCCGGACAACGCTGGGCCAATTATGTAACACAGCCTGGGATTGAACACGTGTCTGTAGTGACGCCTCAAGCACTGCGATGCAGTACCTTAGACCGCTGCGACACTCGGGAGGTCCCCGCAAATTTATTTTAACAAACAATTGGTCCCCCAAAAAATGCGGCCCTCCGTTGAATTTCAAAATCCCAATGTGGTCCTCGAGCCAAAAAGTTTGCCCACTCCTGGCGCATGGTGATCTTAGGCTTGTGTGCGGCTGCTCGGCCCTGGAAAAACATTTCATGAAGCTCCCGGCGAACAGTTCTTGTGCTGACATTGCTTCAAGAGGCAGTTTGAAACTCAGTAGTGAGTGTTGCAGCGGAGGACAGACAAGTTTATGCTCTACGTGCTTCAGAACTCGGCGGTCGCGTTCTGTGAGTTTGTGTGGTCTACCACTTCCCGGCTGAGCCATTGTTCCTAGATGTTTCCACTTCCCAATAACAGCACTTACAGTTGACCGGGGCAGCTCTAGCAGGGCAGGCATTTGGCGAACTGACTTGTTGAAAAGGTGTCATCCTATGACGGTGCCACATTGAAAGTCACTGAGCTCTTCAGTAACGCCATTCTACTCCCAATGTTTGTCTATGGAGATTGCATGGCGGTGTGCTTGCTTTTATACACCCCAGCAATGGGTGTGGCTGGAATAGCCAAATCCAGGGGTTTCCACATACTTTGAGCATGTAGTGTATATTTGAAATACAGTATTTAAATACACAGTAAAAAACGGATAGGATTGCTCGAAATTCGCTTCCGGACCAGAGTCCGGATTACAAATATACATTGAGTGTAGAAGACATTAAAGACACCTGCTCTTACCATGACATATACTGACCAGGTGAATCCAGGTGAAAGCTATGATCCCTTATTGATGTCACTTGTTAAATCCACTTCAATCAGTGTAGATGAAGGGGAGGAGACAGGTTGAAGAAGGATTTTTAAACCTTGAGACAACTGAGACATGGATTGTGTGTGTTTTTTAACCTTTATTTAACTGGGCAAGTCAGTTAAGAACACATTCTTAATTACAATGAAGGCCTGTTCCGAATTTAGGTTGTTTTGAGGGCAAAAGGGGCAGGGGGTGCAATCGATATTAAGAAGGTGCTCCTAATGTTTGGGTTACTCAGTGTATATAATGGTGTGTATAGACAGTATGGACAGTATATGAATAGAAAAGGTGTGTACAGCAGTAGTTATACAGGATGAGCCATGACTAGAATACAGTATATACAGAGCATTCAGATATTATTCTGACCCCTTGACTTTTCCCACGTTGTGTTACATTACCGCCCTATTCTAAAATGGAATAAAATGATTTTTCCCCTCATCAATCTACACACAATTCCCCATAATGACAAAGCAAAAACTGTTTTTTTATTTTGAAATTAGCAAATTTATAAAAAATGCACTGTCAACTGTGGGACCTTATTTAGACAGGGGTGTGCTTTTCCAAATCATGTCCAATCAATTGAATTGACCACAGATGGACTCCAATCAAGTTGTAGAAACATCTCATGGATTATCAATGGAAATAGGATAGACTTGAGCTCAATTTGTAAACATTTCTTAAAATCTGTTTTCACTTTGTCATTATGGGGTGGTATTGTGTGTAGATTGATGAGGGGAAAAATTATTTAATCCATTTAATAATAAGGCTGTAACGTAACAAAATGTTGAAAAAGTCAAACGGTCTGTATACTTTTCGAATGCGCTGACTGTATATATGAAGTGGGTAAAACAGTATGTAAACATTATTAAAGTGATCAGTGTCCAATGTCTATATACAAAGGGCAGCGGTCTCTAAGGTGCAGGGTAGAGTACCGGGTGTTATGATTACCCACATCTTTCCAACTAGATCACCCACATCTTTCCAACTAGATTACCCACATCTTTCCAACTAGATTACCCACATCTTTCCAACTAGATTACCCACATCTTTCCAACTAGATTACCCACATCTTTCCAACTAGATTACCCACATCTTTCCAACTAGGTTACCCACACACACAATCCCACATCTGTCCAACTAGGTTACACACACACACACAATCCCACATCTGTCCAACTAGGTTACACACACACACAATCCCACATCTGTCCAACTAGGTTACACACACACACACAATCCCACATCTGTCCAACTAGATTACACACACACACACACACAATCCCACATCTGTCCAACTAGATTACACACACACAACCCCACATCAGGGAGGGAGGGAGGGAGGGAGGGACACTGAGAGCTACACAGATACACAGGCTACTGAACATTATTCATGCCTGCCTACACATGGGAGGGAATAAGAGAGAGAATTTGAAAATCTTTTAAAAAATATGTACAAAATCAAGGAAATCTTTGACTATGTACAGACTCAGTGAGCATAGCCTTGCTATTGAGAAATGTCACTGTAGGCAGACCTGGCTCTCAAGAGAAGACAGGGTATGTGCATACTGCCCACAACATGAGGTGGAAACTGAGCTGCACTTCCTAACCTCCTGCCCAATGTATGACCATATTAGAGAAACATATTTCCCTCAGATTACACAGACCCACAAAGAATTTGAAAACAAACCCAATTTTGATCAACTATATCTATTGGGTGAAGTACCACAGTGTGCCATCACAGCAGCAAGATATGTGACCTGTTGCCACTAAAAAAGGGGAAATCAGTGAAGAACAAACACAATTTTGTACTATTTGCACATAATATGACATTATGTCATATGTCTTGATTCTTTTGGAACTTCTGTGAGTGTAATGTTTACTGTTAATTTTTATTGTTTATTTCCCTTTTGTTTATTATCTACTTCACTTGCTTTAGCAATGTTAACATATGTTTCCCATGCTAATAAAGCCATTCAATTGAAATTGAATTGAAAGAGAGAGAGAGAGAGACAAACAGTGAATTTCAGAGGTGGAGGGGGGGAATGGGCAGTGGGTCGACAGAACCGCTGCAGCCCCCCCATCTCTCGTCTGCCAAACTCACAGCCGCTCCAATAAGTCATTTTTCACAGTTAGATTTCAGCCCAAAGACGTCAATGGACAGAATCTGAATCTAGAGCACAATGCTGGGTTTTGTTACAGAATGACGTCAGCCTGCAGCTTAGCCTAGGGTGTTTCTCTGTCTGTCTCTCACTCACTCACTCACTCATTCACTCACTCACTCACTCACTCACTCACTCACTCACTCACTCACTCACTCTCTCTCTCTCTCACTCACTCACTCTCTCTCTCTCTCTCTCTCCCTCACTCACTAACTCACTCACTCTCTCTGTCTCCCTCTCCCTCTCTCTCTCTCCCTTCACCATGGGTCTCAGATTGACTCAGTCCCACAGGACTCCACAGGAAGTGAAGCCAGGATACCCTGGATACACAAAACTACACTACAGCACAAAACTACACTACAGCACAAAACTACACTACAGCACAAATGTCACGTTCCTGACCGGTTTTCTGTTATTTTGTATGTGTTTGACAGTCAGGGCGTGAGTTTGGGTGGGTAGTCTATGTTATGTGTTTCTATGTTGGTTTAAGGGTGACCTGATATGGCTCTCAATTAGAGGCAGGTGGTTTTCATTTCCTCTGATTGAGAGCCATATTAAGGTAGGTGTTTTCACATTGATTGTTGTGGGTGGTTGTCTCCTGTGTCAGTGTCTGTGTATGTTACGGCACACGGGACTGTTTCGGTTTGTATGTTCGTTCTTTTGTGTAGTCATTTTCCTGTTCGTGAGTTCTTCGTTGTATATAGTCTGTTCCTGTTTCATGCGTTCTTCGTGTCATGTAAGTTCTTATGTTCAGGTGCGTCTACGTCGTTTGTTGTTTTGTAGTTTGTTAAAGTGTTTTCGTGTTTTTTCGTCTTTACTTAAATAAATCATGTCATATCACGACGCTGCATTTTGGTTCAATCCCTGCTCCTCCTCTTCGGATGAAGAGGAGGAGGAAAACCGTTACAACAAAACTACACTACAGCACAAAACTACACTACAGCACACTGATATAGTGCCTGAGAAAAACACTACACTTAAAACCCAACACTTATCTAAAATAGTGACACTTTTTTAATGCAATTAACGACTGTAGAAATGATGAGCAGGTCTATTACATGAAAGGTACTGATAAAGAAAGAAACCAAGACCATTATTTTTGAATAATTACGTCTGCGTGTGAAAATCTGGGGAAAGTTGAAACTGCTAAGCCAATTAAGGTTTGTGAAAGTTCACAAACAACACAGACTATCTGTTCTCTGGCCTCTAGACCATTCTCTGATTCTCTGGCCTCTAGACTCTTCTCTGATTCTCTGGCCTCTAGACTGTTCTCTGGCCTCTAGACCATTCTCTGATTCTCTGGCCTCTAGACTGTTCTCTGGCCTCTAGACCATTCTCTGATTCTCTGGCTTCTAGACTGTTCTCTGGCCTCTAGACCATTCTCTGATTCTCTGGCCTCTAGACCGTTCTCTGGCCTCTAGACCGTTCTCTGGCCTCTAGACCGTTCTCTGGCCTCTAGACCGTTCTCTGGCCTCTAGACCGTTCTCTGGTCTCTAGACCATTCTCTGATTCTCTGGCCTCTAGACCGTTCTCTGGCCTCTAGACCGTTCTCTGGCCTCTAGACCATTCTCTGATTCTCTGGCCTCTAGACCGTTCTGTGGCCTCTAGACCATTCTCTGGCCTCTAGACCAATCTCTGATTCTCTGGCCTCTAGACCGTTCTCTGGCCTCTAGACCATTCTCTGATTCTCTGGCCTCTAGACCGTTCTCTGGCCTCTAGACCGTTCTCTGGCCTCTAGACTGTTCTCTGGCCTCTAGACCGTTCTCTGGCCTCTAGACCGTTCTCTGGCCTCTAGACTGTTCTGTGGCCTCTAGACCGTTCTCTGGCCTCTAGACCATTCTCTGGCCTCTAGACCGTTCTCTGGCTTCTAGACCATTCTCTGATTCTCTGGCCTCTAGACCGTTCTCTGGCCTCTAGACCATTCTCTGATTCTCTGGCCTCTAGACCGTTCTGTGGCCTCTAGACCGTTCTCTGGCCTCTAGACCGTTCTCTGGCTTCTAGACCATTCCATCGTGTTAGGCTTAAGTCACCTAACACAAGCAGTTCACTTGTCAACATACAGCAATGTAAATATATTATACATTCTTCGGGACATACGCTAGAGAGAAGGGTAGACCTAGCAACTATTTGTGACGTGTGACTGATGTCGGCGCTGGTGCCACTGACTGTGTCAGGGTTTGTGTGGAACAGTCACACACTCACAGGCCTCAGAGGTCAGCCTGTGATCCAGTGACCGTGCTCCACAGAATTAAAGAGAAAACCCATGCCCATGTTTGCCCTCCTCCTCGCGAGTCACCACGAGTCACCAGAGGAATGTAATGGTGGGGCCGCCCCGACAAACTCAGATGGAGAGAATGGGTCGATAGAGAAAAGAGAGGGAGAGAGAGAGGAAAGAGAGTGACAGTGAGAGCGTTAGAGGGTGGTAGGGAATTTAAATTGAATTTGAGAGAGAGAGAGCGAGAGAGAGAGAGAGAGAGAGAGAGAGAGAGAGAGAGAGAGAGAGAGAGAGAGAGAGAGAGAGAGAGAGGAGACACAGATCCACAAAGAATTAGAAAACAAACCCAATGTTGATAAACTCCCATATCTACTGGGTGAAATACCACAGTGTGCCGTCACAGCAGCAGATTTGTGACCTGTGAAGAACAGGGAAGAATATTGTTCTTTGAACATTGTAAATACAACCCATATTTATGTTTATTTATTTTCCCTTTTGTACTTTAACTATTTGCACATTGTTACAACATTGTATATAGGACTTAATATGACATTTGAAATGTCTTTATTCTTTTGGAACTTCTGTGAGTGTAATGTTTACTGTTAATTTTTATTGTTTATTTCACTTATGTTTATTATCTACTTCACTTGCTTTGGCGATGTTAACATGTGTTTCCCATGCCAATAAGGCCCTTAAATTGAATTGAGAAGCAGAAAGTCTTCACAGTCTCCACTGACAAAGACCAGAACAACACCATGGGACATCTAGACCAGGCCAGGGTGGGCGAAGGCTTTTCCCCATGTTGGTACACTGCTTGTATAGCTTGTCCTTGATGAAATGTTGGTTGGTAAATAAATCAGCCAGGAATCAGAGCTACAAGACAATGCAGCATTCATCAAGTTTGAGTTCTATAAACTAACATGACACAATGTTGTAGTACATTGTCCTGCCGTGGCGCGATAAGAGAAACGATGTCCACTAGTCTGTGTTCTGAGGGGGTGGATCTTATTCTGGCTCCTCCTCCGCTCACTACCAGGACAAAGGTAGCACCCACCAATCAGAGAAACACAAACAGATCTAATCAGTCAATCACAGAGACATAAAAGGAAATGTGATCCTCAACAGAACTCTAGAGAACAGATGGAGCTGATATCCTATCCCTTTGGGGGGGGGGGGGGGGTAGCAGTGTTAATTCCCCTGGGCTCTTCCTTCAGACGAGCGTCATGTTCAAAGGAAATAAAACAGGGAGTGACTACCTGGATTTGTACAAATAGAAACCCTAATTTTCGTTTTCGTTTGCATGCCCTATTGAACACGGCCCAGTGGTTGTGGTTGCACACCCTACCCAACGTCCCCAGGCTGCCTGACACACACATGACTGGTGCTGCCTTCACCCAGAAGGCACAAAACATGACACGAAAACACCGTAAATAAACAATTGTAGCCGATGTGGAAAAGTGGTGCGGGAGTTTGAAGTGTTGGTGTACAGCAGGTTTGGCAGGACCTACTCTGTTACACAAACACAGAACTACAGTCCAAGTTCAGGTCTCAGGACTCCTTACCTCTTCCTGTGAGGCGTAGTGTGGTTCCTCTGGGGCAACAGACCAGTAGCAGTAGTCAAAACCAAACTCCAGCACCTTCTCCCTGGATTCCCCAGGGCCGTCCTGACGTCCATCCAGCTGTGGAGAGAAAGACAGGGAGAGGAGAGATGGACAGACAGTTAGACAAGGGCACAGACAGACAGACAGACGTACACATTATACTTTGTCCATTACTGTAGGTTTCTACTAGAGACAAGTACAGACAGTGTGTTACAACAGGTTACTACCAGAGACAAGTACAGAAAGTGTGTTACAATAGGTTACTACTAGAGACAAGCACAGACAGTGTGTTACAATAGGTTACTACTAGAGACAAGTACAGACTGTGTGTTACAATAGGTTACTACTAGAGACAAGTACAGACAGTGTGTTACAATAGGTTAGTACTAGAGACAAGTACAGACAGTGTGTTACAATAGGTTACTACTAGAGACAAGTACAGACAGTGTGTTACAATAGGTTACTACTAAAGACAAGTATAGACTGTGTGTTACAATAGGTTACTACTAGAGACAAGCACAGACAGTGTGTTACAATAGGATACTACTAGAGACACATACAGACAGTGTGTTACAATAGGGTACTACTAGAGACACATACAGAAAGTGTGTTTCAATAGGGAACTACAAGAGACACATACAGACCGTGTGTTACAATAGGTTACTACTAGAGACAAGTACAGACAGTGTGTTACAATAGGTTACTACTAGAGACACATACAGACAGTGTGTTACAATAGGTTACTACTAGAGACACATACAGACAGTGTGTTACAACAGGTTACTACTAGAGACAAGTACAGAAAGTGTGTTACAATAGGTTACTACTAGAGACAAGCACAGACAGTGTGTTACAATAGGTTACTACTAGAGACAAGTACAGACAGTGTGTTACAATAGGTTACTACTAGAGACAAGTACAGACAGTGTGTTACAATAGGTTACTACTAAAGACAAGTACAGACAGTGTGTTACAATAGGTTACTACTAGAGACAAGTACAGACAGTGTGTTACAATAGGTTACTACTGGAGACACATACAGAAAGTGTGTTACAATAGGTTACTACTAAAGACAAGTACAGACAGTGTGTTACAATAGGTTACTACTAGAGACACATACAGACAGTGTGTTACAACAGGATACTACTAGAGACACATACAGACAGTGTGTTACAATAGGGTACTACTAGAGACACATACAGAAAGTGTGTTTCAATAGGGAACTACTAGAGACACATACAGACCGTGTGTTACAATAGGTTACTACTAGAGACAAGTACAGACAGTGTGTTACAATAGATTACTACTAGAGACACATACAGACAGTGTGTTACAATAGGATACTACTAGAGACAAGTACAGACAGTGTGTTACAATAGGTTACTACTAGAGACACATACAGACACTGTGTTACAATAGGTTACTACTAGAGACAAGTACAGACAGTGTGTTACAATAGGTTACTACTAGAGACACATACAGACAGTGTGTTACAATAGGATACTACTAGAGACAAGTACAGACCATGTGTTACAATAGGTTACTACTAGAGACAAGTACAGACAGTGTGTTACAATAGGTTACTACTAGAGACACATACAGACACTGTGTTACAATAGGTTACTACTAGAGACAAGTACAGACTGTGTGTTACAATAGGTTACTACTAGAGACAAGTACAGACAGTGTGTTACAATAGGTTACTACCAGAGACAAGTACAGACTGTGTGTTACAATAGGTTACTACCAGAGACAAGTACAGACTGTGTGTTACAATAGGTTACTACTAGAGACAAGTACAGACAGTGTGTTACAATAGGTTACTACTAGAGACAAGTACAGACTGTGTGTTACAATAGGTTACTACCAGAGACAAGTACAGACTGTGTGTTACAATAGGTTACTACTAGAGACAAGTACAGACTGTGTGTTACAATAGGTTACTACCAGAGACAAGTACAGACAGTGTGTTACAAGAGGTTACTACTAGAGACAAGTACAGACAGTGTGTTACAATAGGTTACTACTAGAGACAAGTACAGACAGTGTGTTACAATAGGTTACTACCAGAGACAAGTACAGACAGTGTGTTACAACAGGTTACTACTAGAGACACATACAGAAAGTGTGTTACAACAGGTTACTACTAGAGACAAGTACAGACAGTGTGTTACAACAGGTTACTACTAGAGACAAGTACAGACAGTGTGTTACAATAGGTTACTACTAGAGACAAGTACAGACAGTGTGTTACAACAGGTTACTACTAGAGACAAGTACAGACAGTGTGTTACAACAGGTTACTACTAGAGACAAGTACAGACAGTGTGTTACAATAGGTTACTACTAGAGACAAGTACAGACAGGGTGTTACAATAGGTTACTACCAGAGACAAGTACAGACAGTGTGTTACAATAGGTTACTACTAGAGACAAGTACAGACAGTGTGTTACAATAGGTTACAACTAGAGACACATACATACAGTGTGTTACAATAGGTTACTACTAGAGACACATACAGACAGGGTGTTACAATAGGTTACTACTAGAGACAAGTACAGACAGTGTGTTACAACAGGTTACTACTAGAGACAAGTACAGACAGTGTGTTACAACAGGTTACTACTAGAGACAAGTACAGACAGTGTGTTACAATAGGTTACTACTAGAGACAAGTACAGACAGGGTGTTACAATAGGCACAGTGTGTGTCAGGAAGGTCCCTCCCTCTAAACAGTGTCTCAGAGTTTGTGTGAGGCTCTGCACACTCATAATAAACAACAGAGGAATCAGACAGGAAGTGGCCAGTCCTGACTGTAAACATCCTGTGTGACAGAGATACAGTAAAAGACACCCTCTAGACGCCCCCTTCTACTCCCTCCTCACAGAGACATGCTGCCCCCCACCTGCCCTTAACACGTATAACACATATAACACCTGATGAGGTGATGACCATAGCACCTGTACAGTTTAAACGTATATCTGTGTAATAATACACTCACCTTGGTATTCTTTATCCTCACCAACTTGTCCTCTACCTGGACAGCTAGCCTCCCTCCAGCCACGCTTTCCCTGTGAAAGAGAGGAGACATCGTTATACTTTAGTTTAACACAAAAACGTTCATTTTGTCCCATGTGGCTCAGTTGGTAGAGCATGGCCCTTGCAACGGCAAGGTTATGGGTTTGATTCCCATGGGGGACCAGTATAAAGAAATATATGAAAATGTATGCTCTGGGACAAACTCAATATACTCTAAAATGACTAAAACCAAATCGAAACTGCAGAAATTAAAATGGACCTACATTCATTGAGTTTCTTCACTGTGTCCAGCTCACAAATAATCAATAAAACTAGACAGTCAGGGAAAATTGAAAATTCCAAAAACGATAGATAGCTAATTTTAACGGCGAGGAAATATAACCCATTTTAAGTGCAGCATTCAGACCCCGTTGAAGACCCAATGCGGCCCACGAGCAAAATGTATTTGACACCCCTGCTTTAAACCATGTCGGTCTTTTATCAGTGCTGATTTAGCCAAATGTCACCCAGCTAGACAAATAGGATACAACCTTTGGAGACCTATCATTATTTGATTCATGGCTGTTACAGAGACCTATCATTATTAGATTCATGGCTGTTACAGAGGCCTATCATTATTAGATCCAAGGCTGTTACAGAGGCCTATCATTATTAGATTCATGGCTGTTACAGAGACCTATCATTATTAGATTCATGGCTGTTACAGAGGCCTATCATTATTAGATTCAAGGCTTTTACAGAGGCCTATCATTATTAGATTCATGGCTGTTACAGAGACCTATCATTATTAGATTCATGACTGTTACAGAGACCTATCATTATTAGATTCATGGCTGTTACAGATACCTATCATTATTAGATTCATGGCTGTTACAGAGACCTATCATTATTAGATTCATGGCTGTTACAGAGACCAGCTTTATTAGATTCATGGCTGCTACAGAGACCTATCTTTATTAGATTCATGGCTGCTACAGAGACCTATCATTAATAGAGTAACGGCTGTTACAGACAGAGACCTATCATTATTAGATTCATGGCTGCTACAGAGACCTATCTTTATTAGATTCATGGCTGCTACAGAGACCTATCATTAATAGAGTAACGGCTGTTACGGAGACCAGCTTTATTCGATTCATGGCTGCTACAGAGACAGTAATTCAATCGGTACCATCTTTTAAATGCCAGATGAACACTTTGTTTGAACTAGTTTGTTGTTGTGACTTTGTTTGAACTAGTTTGTTGTTGTGACTTTGTTTGAACTATATATTTTAACTAGTTTGTTGTTGTGACTATGTTTAAACTAGTTTGTTATTGTGACTGTGTTGTAACTAGTTTGTTGTTGTGACTGTGTTTTAACTAGTTTGTTGTTGTGACTGTGTTTTAACTATATATTTTAACTAGTTTGTTGTTGTGACTGTGTTTAAACTAGTTTGTTGTTGTGACTGTGTTTTAACTATATATTTTAACTAGTTTGTTGTTGTGACTTTGTTTTAACTAGTTTGTTGTTGTGACTGTGTTTTAACTAGTTTGTTGTTGTGACTGTGTTTTAACTATATATTTTAACTAGTTTGTTGTTGTGACTTTGTTTTAACTAGTTTGTTATTGTGACTGTGTTGTAACTAGTTTGTTGTTGTGACTGTGTTTTAACTAGTTTGTTGTTGTGACTGTGTTTTAACTATATATTTTAACTAGTTTGTTGTTGTGACTGTGTTTAAACTAGTTTGTTGTTGTGACTTTGTTTTAACTAGTTTGTTGTTGTGACTATGTTTAAACTAGTTTGTTGTTGTGACTTTGTTTTAACTAGTTTGTTGTTGTGACTGTGTTTAAACTATATATTTTAACTAGTTTGTTGTTGTGACTTTGTTTTAACTAGTTTGTTGTTGTGACTATGTTTTAACTAGTTTGTTGTTGTGACTGTGTTTTAACTAGTTTGTTGTTGTGACTATGTTTAAACTAGTTTGTTGTTGTGACTTTGTTTTAACTAGTTTGTTGTTGTGACTGTGTTTAAACTATATATTTTAACTAGTTTGTTGTTGTGACTTTGTTTTAACTAGTTTGTTGTTGTGACTGTGTTTAAACTATATATTTTAACTAGTTTGTTGTTGTGACTTTGTTTTAACTAGTTTGTTGTTGTGACTGTGTTTAAACTATATATTTTAACTAGTTTGTTGTTGTGACTGTGTTTTAACTATATATTTTAACTAGTTTGTTGTTGTGACTATGTTTTAACTATATATTTTAACTAGTTTGTTGTTGTGACTGTGTTTTAACTAGTTTGTTGTTGTGACTTTGTTTTAACTATATATTTTAACTAGTTTGTTGTTGTGACTGTGTTTTAACTAGTTTGTTGTTGTGACTGTGTTTAAACTAGCTTGTTGTTGTGACTTTGTTTTAACTATATATTTGAACTAGTTTGTTGTTGTGACTGTGTTTTAACTAGTTTGTTGTTGTGACTTTGTTTTAACTAGTTTGTTGTTGTGACTATGTTGTAACTAGTTTGTTGTTGTGACTGTGTTTTAACTAGTTTGTTGTTGTGACTATGTTGTAACTAGTTTGTTGTTGTGACTTTGTTTAAACTAGTTTGTTGTTGTGACTTTGTTTTAACTAGTTTGTTGTTGTGACTATGTTGTAACTAGTTTGTTGTTGTGACTGTGTTTTAACTAGTTTGTTGTTGTGGCTATGTTGTAACTAGTTTGTTGTTGTGACTGTGTTTTAACTAGTTTGTTGTTGTGACTATGTTGTAACTAGTTTGTTGTTGTGACTGTGTTTTAACTAGTTTGTTGTTGTGACTATGTTTGAACTAGTTTGTTGTTGTGACTGTGTTTTAACTAGTTTGTTGTTGTGACTGTGTTTTAACTAGTTTGTTGTTGTGACTGTGTTTTAACTAGTTTGTTGTTGTGACTGTGTTGTAACTAGTTTGTTGTTGTGACTGTGTTTTAACTATATATTTGAACTAGTTTGTTGTTGTGACTGTGTTTTAACTAGTTTGTTGTTGTGACTTTGTTTTAACTAGTTTGTTGTTGTGACTATGTTGTAACTAGTTTGTTGTTGTGACTGTGTTTTAACTAGTTTGTTGTTGTGACTTTGTTTTAACTAGTTTGTTGTTGTGACTATGTTTGAACTAGTTTGTTGTTGTGACTGTGTTTTAACTAGTTTGTTGTTGTGACTTTGAAAGGGGGAATAGGGCCAACAGACAAATCTAGCAAATCTAGTTAAGTGACATGAGACTATCACATGATGTAACATGAAGTGTGTGTGAAAGGGAATTCACAAAAGCCTTGAATCAGAGTAGATCTGACCACTGACCAGTTCTTATTCAAAAGAAAACAGTCCAAAATGGACCCAGCAAAGTCCCTCAGGCGATGAATCTTAAGAATTTTCTGTGACAAAAGCCGGTCTGTGTGTCTCTCACTGTGTGTGTGTGTGTGTGTGTGTGTGTGTGTGTGTGTGTGTGTGTGTGTGTGTGTGTGTGTGTGTGTGTGTGTGTGTGTGTGTGTATGTAGCAAGGACAGCTGTGTGTGTTTCAACTGTTGGCTCTGGACACATGTGACGCAACAGAATGAAATCTGAGTAGAGCTGAATGAATTTAAAACTCCTTGAGCGAAAATGGGGGATTGCTGCAGTAGTGCTAATAACTTCTCTGTCCTTGGTGTGTGTGTGTGTGTGTGTGTGTGTGTGTGTGTGTGTGTGTGTGTGTGTGTGTGTGTGTGTGTGTGTGTGTGTGTGTGTGTGTGTGCGTGTGCGTGTGCGTGTGTGTGTGTGTGTGTGTGCGCATGTGTCCCTGTGTTTGTCTGTTTGTACGTGAGGTAGATATCAGACCAGGGGCTATGTTGTAAGTTGTAATAAGCACATGCTCCACCACGTGGGAATCATTTTGCCAACCCAGGCATCGGCCCAACGGCCCAACCCTAAACCACAACGACCTCAGAGAGACGCCTTCTAACTGGAACTCAACCAGCATGAGAGGAGATGGAAAAGAAAATGAGACCTCTTCTGTTTTGAAGCAAACGGAAATAGAAATAGGCCTATTTCTGTAATGGTTTAACACAGTGTAGAACATGTAGTAGCTAGTACTGTCCTCTCTTTCGGTCTGTCTCTGTCCAGCTCTATGCTCTCTCTCCCTCTCTCCCCTTCCCCTCTCCCCTTCCTTCCCTCTCTCTCTAACTCTGCCTCTCTCCCCTTCCCCTCTCCCCTTCCCTCTCTCTCTAACTCTGCCTCTCTCCCCTTCCCTCTCTCTCTAATTCTGCCTCTCTCCCCTTCCCTCGATCTCTAATTCTGCCTCTCTCCCCTTCCCTCTCTCTCTAATTCTGCCTCTCTCCCCTTAATATAGGTCTAGCTGTATAGTAATATAGGTCTAGCTATATGGTATAGTAATATAGGTCTAGATGTATAGTAATATAGTATAGTAATATAGGTCTAGCTATATGATATAGTAATATAGCTCTAGCTATATAGTATAGTAATATAGGTCTAGCTATATGCTATAGTAATATAGGTCTAGCTATATGCTATAGTAATATTGGTCTAGCTATATAGTATAGTAATGTAGGTCTAGCTATATAGTATAGTAATATAGGTCTAGCTATATAGTATATTAATGTAGGTCTAGCTATATGCTATAGTAATATTGGTCTAGCTATATAGTATAGTAATGTAGGTCTAGCTATATAGTATAGTAATATAGGTCTAGCTATATAGTATATTAATATAGGTCTATCTATATAGTATAGTAATATAGGTCTAGCTATATGGTATAGTAATATAGGTCTAGCTATATGCTATAGTAATATAGGTCTAGATATATAGTATAGTAATATAGGTCTAGCTATATGGTATAGTAATATAGGTCTAGCTATATGCTATAGTAATATAGGTCTAGATATATAGTATAGTAATATAGGTCTATCAATTTAGTATAGTAATATAGGTCTAGCTATATGCTATAGTAATATAGGTCTAGATATATAGTATAGTAATATAGGTCTATCTATATAGTATAGTAATATAGGTCTAGCTATATGCTATAGTAATATAGGTCTAGCTATATGCTATAGTAATATAGGTCAAGCTATATAGTATAGTAATATAGGTCTAGCTATATGGTATAGTAATATAGGTCTAGCTGTATAGTATAGTAATATAGGTCTAGCTATATGGTATAGTAATATAGGTCTAGCTATATAGTATAGTAATATAGGTCTAGCTATATGCTATAGTAATACAGGTCTAGCTATATAGTATATTAATGTATGTCTAGCTATATTATATAGTAATATAGCTCTAGCTATATAGTATAGTAATATAGGTCTAGCTATATGGTATAGTAATATAGGTCTAGCTATATGCTATAGTAATATAGGTCTAGTTATATGCTATAGTAATACAGGTCTAGCTATATAGTATAATAATATAGGTCTAGCTATATGCTATAGTAATATAGGTCTAGCTATATGCTATAGTAATATAGGTCAAGCTATATAGTATAGTAATATAGGTCTAGCTATATGGTATAGTAATATAGGTCTAGCTGTATAGTATAGTAATATAGGTCTAGCTATATGGTATAGTAATATAGGTCTAGCTATATGGTATAGTAATATAGGTCTAGCTATATGCTATAGTAATATAGGTATAGCTATATAGTATAGTAATATAGGTCTATCTATATAGTATAGTAATATAGGTCTAGCTATATGCTATAGTAATATAGGTCTAGCTATATGCTATAGTAATATAGATCTAGCTATATAGTATAGTAATATAGGTCTAGCTATATGGTATAGTAATATAGGTCTAGCTATATGCTATAGTAATGTAGTTCTGGCTATATGCTATAGTAATATAGATCTAGCTACATGCTATAGTAATATAGGTCTAGCTATATAGTATAGTAATATAGGTCTAGCTATATGGTATAGTAATATAGGTCTAGCTATATAGTATAGTAATATAGATCTAGCTATATGATATAGTAATATAGGTCAAGCTATATGATATAGTAATATAGGTCTAGCTATATAGTATAGTAATATAGGTCTAGCTATTTGCTATAGTAATATAGGTCTATCTATATAGTATAGTAATATAGGTCTAGCTATATGGTATAGTAATATAGGTCTAGCTATATGCTTTAGTAAAATAGGTCTAGCTGTAAAGGATGTTCTTCGATGAACATCATTGATTGTTATAAATCATTTCCTTGCGCTTTGCATCACAAGAGGGGACTTTATTGCTAACATTCACTGTCATGCAAATACATGCTTCCTGCTTGTCTTTTTGAGTTATTGCTGTGTGTGTGTGTGTGTGTGTGTGTGTGTGTGTGTGTGTGTGTGTGTGTGTGTGTGTGTGTGTGTGTGTGTGTGTGTGTGTGTGTGTGTGTGTGTGTGTGTGTGTGTGTGTGTGTGTGTGTGTGTGTGTGTGTGTGTGTGTGTGTGTGTGTGTGTGTGTGTGGGACCCAAGCTGTCACGTTTCTCAAAGGACCAACCGGGCCACTACGTCATCTATCCTTTGTCTACTGACAGCCAATCAGGCTCTTTCCAATCGGCTACAGTATGTTGTAAAGTCTTCTGAGAGGAAGGGAGCGAGGGAGATGGAGAGAGAGAGGGAGAGTTAGAGAGAGAGGGAGAGAGAGAGGGAAGAGGAGAGAGGGAGGGAGAGTTAGAGAGAGAGGGAAGGGGAGAGAGGGAGGGAGAGTTAGAGAGAGGGAAGGGGAGAGAGGGAGGGAGAGTTAGAGAGAGAGGGAAGGGGAGAGAGGGAGGGAGAGTTAGAGAGAGTGAAGGGGAGAGAGGGAGGGAGAGTTAGAGAGAGAGGGAAGGGGAGAGAGGGAGGGAGAGTTAGAGAGAGAGGTAGAGAGAGAGGGAAGGGGAGAGAGGGAGGGAGAGTTAGAGAGAGAGGTAGAGAGAGAGGGAAGGGGAGAGAGGGAGGGAGAGTTAGAGAGAGAGGTAGAGAGAGAGGGAAGGGGAGAGAGGGAGAGGTAGAGGGAAGAGGAGAGAGGGAGGGAGAGTTAGAGAGAGGGAAGGGGAGAGAGGGAGGGAGAGTTAGAGAGAGAGGTAGAGAGAGAGGGAAGAGGGAGAGGTAGAGAGGTAGAGGGAAGAGAAGAGAGAGAGAGAGAGAGAGATACAGTGACCTAAAATACAGTGACCCCCTCTCATATCATTACCAAGCCCTGCAATGCCAAGAGCTGAGAAAAGAAAAGAGTCCCCTCATCCAGCTGGTCCTGGGGCTGAGTTCACAAACCTGTTCTACTAACACACTGAAGCCTCAGGACCAGAACATCCAATCAATCAGGATAAACCAAATTACAACACAGTCAAAACAAAACTATATTGCTTATTGGGAAACACAAGCACAAACACAAAGCATATATTACTATACTATATAGCTAGACCGATATTACTATACCATATAGCTAGAACTATATTACTATAGCATATAGCTAGACCTATATTACTATACTATATAGCTAGACCTATATTACTATACTATGTAGCTAGACCTATATTACTATACTATATAGCTAGTGTAATGAGTGACGCTCTCCTCATCCTCGGATGAGGTGAGGAGAGAGGGATCTGAAGACCAAAACGCAGGCTTTGGGAAATAAGCCATCTTTATTATACAATATGATGGCAACACGAAACGAAACAAAACACTTTCAAACTACAAAACAAGAAAACGACGTTGAACGAAACCTGAACATAAACTTACATAACTAAACATAAACTTACGTACAGGAAACGGACGACATCGAAACGAAACGAAACAAACAAACGCTACAGTCCCATGTGGTACGAACGTACATACAGACATAGGAGACAATCACCCACAAACAAACAGTGAGAATGCCCTACCTAAATATGACTCTTAATTAGAGGCAAACGCAAACCACCTGCCTCTAATCAAGAGCCATACCAGGCAAACCAAAACCAACATAGAAACAGATAACATAGAATGCCCACCCAACCTCACGTCCTGACCAACTAACACACAAAAACTAACATAAATAGGTCAGGAACGTGACAGTACCCCCCCCCACAAGGTGCGAACTCCGGACGCACCAGCACAAAGTCTAGGGGAGGGTCTGGGTGGGCATCTAACCACGGTGGTGGTTCAGGCTCGGGGCGCGGTTCCCACCCCACCATAATCCATCCTAACTTCCTCCCTCCAAGAATGTCCACCCTCTTTTGACCCCCACAAAATTCCCTTAACAACATATCTAATAGGGACAACACCGGGACAGAGAGATAAATCAAGAAAGAGGGATAGATAAGAATATAGAGATAGATGAAGATAGAGAGGGAGATTAGGATAGAGGGGCAACTCCGGACTGAAAGGCAGCTCCGGACAGAGAGACAGCTCTGGACTGATGGGCAGTTCTGGGTATCCAGCCTTTTCAGGCTGAAGGACAGCTCATGGCTGACTGACGAATCTCGATGCTCATGGCTGGCTGACGGCTCTCGACGCTCATGGCAGGCTGACGGCTCTCGACGCTCATGGCAGGCTGACGGCTCTCGACGCTCATGGCAGGCTGACGGCTCTCGACGCTCATGGCAGGCTGACGGCTCTCGACGCTCATGGCGCTCTGACGGCTCTCGACGCTCATGGCGCTCTGGCGGCTCTGGCTGCTCATGGCGCTCTGACGGCTCTGGCTGCTCATGGCGCTCTGACGGCTCTGGCTGCTCATGGCGCTCTGACGGCTCTGGCTGCTCATGGCTCGCTGGCGGCTCTGGCAGATCCTGTCTGGTTGGCGGCTCTGGCAGATCCTGTCTGGTTGGCGGCTCTGGCAGATCCTGTCTGGTTGGCGGCTCTGGCAGATCCTGTCTGGTTGGCGGCTCTGGCAGATCCTGTCTGGTTGGCGGCTCTGGCAGATCCTGTCTGGCTGACGGCTCTAGCGGCTCCTGTCTGGCTGATGGCTCTAGCGGCTCCTGTCTGGCTGACGGCTCTGTAGGCTCATGGCAGACGGGCGGCTTTGCAGGCTCATGGCAGACGGGCGGCTTTGCAGGCTCCTGGCAGACGGATGGCTCAGACGGCGCTGGGGAGACGGATGGCTCAGATGGCGCTGGGGAGACGGATGGCTCAGATGGCGCTGGGGAGACGGATGGCTCAGATGGCGCTGGGGAGACGGATGGCTCAGATGGCGCTGGGGAGACGGATGGCTCTGGCCGGATATGGCGCACTGTAGACCTGGTGCGTGGTGCCAGAACTGGAGGCACCGTGCTAATGACAAGCACCTTCCTACTAGTGCGGGGAGCAGGGACAGGGCACACTGTATTCTCAAAGCCTACTCTATCCCTGATGCGTGGTACCGGCACTGTTGACACCGGGCTGAGGACAAGCACATCAGGATTAGTAGGGGGAGAAGATACAGTGGGTTCAGGGCTCTGGAGACGCACAGGTAGCTTAGTGCGTGGGCCCGGAACTGGAGGCACCGGGCTAGATACACACACTACAGGGAGAGTGCGTGGAGGAGGAACAGGGCTCAGGATACGCACTGGTAGCCTAGTGCGTAGTGTATACACTGTAGGTACTAGGCTGGAGCGGGGAGGTGGTGCCGGAAATACCGGACCGTGGAGGCGTACTGGCTCTCTTGAGCATTGAGCCTGCCCGACCTTACCTGGTTGAATGCTCCCGGTTGCCCGACCAGTGCGGGGAGGTGGAATAACCCGCACCGGCCTATGTAGGCGAACCGGAGAAACCATGCGTAAGGCCGGTGCCATGTATGCCGGCCCGAGGAGACGCACTGGAGACCAGACGCGTTGAGCCGGCCTCATGACACCTGGCTCAATACCCAATCTAGCCCTCCCAGTGCGGGGAGGTGGAATAACCCGCACTGGGCTATGCACTCGTACAGGAGACACCGTGCGCTCTACTGCGTAACACGGCGCCTGCCCGTACTCCCGCTCTCCACGGTAAGCCTGGGAAGTGGGCGCAGGTCTCCTACCTGCCCTTGGCCCACTATCTCCTAGCCCCCCCCCAAGAAATTTTTGGGAATTACTTACGGGCTTTTTTGGCTTCCGTGCCAGACGCGTTCCCTCATAGCTCCGGTTCCTCTCTCCGGTAGCCTCCGCTCTCCTCAGTGCCTCCAGCTGTTCCCATGGGAGGCGATCTCTACCAGCTAGGATCTCCTCCCATGTGTAGACACCCTTTCCATCCAAAACATCGTCCCATGTCCATTGCTCCTTTCTCTCCTGTCCCCTACTCCGTTTCGTTTTCCCTTGCCGCTTGGTCTTAGCGTGTTGGTGGGTGATTCTGTAATGAGTGACGCTCTCCTCATCCTCGGATGAGGTGAGGAGAGAGGGATCTGAAGACCAAAACGCAGGCTTTGGGAAATAAGCCATCTTTATTATACAATATGATGGCAACACGAAACGAAACAAAACACTTTCAAACTACAAAACAAGAAAACGACGTTGAACGAAACCTGAACATAAACTTACATAACTAAACATAAACTTACGTACAGGAAACGGACGACATCGAAACGAAACGAAACAAACAAACGCTACAGTCCCATGTGGTACGAACGTACATACAGACATAGGAGACAATCACCCACAAACAAACAGTGAGAATGCCCTACCTAAATATGACTCTTAATTAGAGGCAAACGCAAACCACCTGCCTCTAATCAAGAGCCATACCAGGCAAACCAAAACCAACATAGAAACAGATAACATAGAATGCCCACCCAACCTCACGTCCTGACCAACTAACACACAAAAACTAACATAAATAGGTCAGGAACGTGACAGCTAGACCTATATTACTATACTATGTAGCTAGACCTTTATTACTATACTATATAGCTAGACCTATATTACTATACTATACAGCTAGACCTATATTACTATACTATATAGCTAGAGCTATATTACTATATCATATAGCTAGACATACATAAATATACTATATAGCTAGACCTATATTACTATACTATATAGCTAGACCTATATTACTATAATATATAGCTAGACCTATATTACTATACAGCTAGACCTATATTACTATACCATATAGCTAGACCTATATTACTATACTATATAGCTAGACCTATATTACTATAGCATATAGCTAGACATACATTAATATACTATATAGCTAGACCTATATTACTATAGCATATAGCTAGACCTATATTACTATACTATATAGCTAGACCTATATTACTATAGCATACAGCTAGACCTATATTACTATACCATATAGCTAGACCTATATCACTATACTATACAGCTAGACCTACATAACTATACTATGTAGCTAGACTTATATTACTTTGGCACATAGCTAGACCTATATTACTATACTATACAGCTAGACCTATATTACTATAACATATAGCTAGACCTATATTACTATACTATATAGCTAGACCTATATTACTATAGCATATAGCTAGATCTATTTTACTATAGCATATAGCTAGACCTATATTACTATACTATATAGATAGACCTATATTACTATACTATATATCTAGATCTATATTACTATAGCATATAGCTAGACCTATATTACTATACTATATAGCTAGAGCTATATTACTATATAATATAGCTAGACATACATTAATATACTATATAGCGAGACCTATATTACTATAATATATAGCTAGACCTATATTACTATACTATATAGCTAGACCAATATTACTATAGCATATAGCTAGACCTATATTACTATACCATATAGCTAGACCTATATTACTATACCATATAGCTAGACCTATATTACTATACTATACAGCTAGACCTACATTACTATACTATGTAGATAGACCTATATTACTATACCATATAGCTAGACCTATATTACTATACTATCTAGCTAGACCTATATTACTATAGCATATAGCTAGATCTATATTACTATAGCATATAGCTAGACCTATATTACTATACTATATAGCTAGACCTACATTACTATACTATAAAGCTAGACCAATATTACTATAGCATATAGCTAGACCTATATTACTATAGCATATAGCTAGACCTATATTACTATACTATACAGCTAGAGCTATATTACTATATCATATAGCTAGACCTATATTACTATACTATATAGCTAGACCTATATTACTATAGCATATAGCTAGACCTATATTACTATACTATATAGCAATACCTATATTACTATACAGCTAGACCTATATTACTATACAGCTAGACCTATATTACTATACCATATAGCTAGACCTATATTACTATACAGCTAGACCTATATTAATATACTATATAGCTAGACCTATATTACTATAGCATATAGCTAGACCTATATTACTATACCATATAGCTAGACCTATATTACTATACCATATAGCTAGACCTATATTACTATACTATACAGCTAGACCTACATTACTATACTATATAGATTGACCTATATTACTATGGCATATTGCTAGACCTATATTACTATAGTACATAGCTAGACCTATATTATTATACTATATAACTAGACCTGTATTACTATAGCATATAACTAGACCTATATTACTATAGCATATAGCTAGACATATATTACTATACCATATAGCTAGACCTATATTACTATACTATATAGCTAGAGCTATATTACTATATCATATAGCTAGACCTATATTACTATACTATATAGCTAGTCCTATATTACTATAGCATATAGCTAGACCTATATTACTATAGCATATAGCTAGACCTCTATTACTATAGCATATAGCTAGACCTATATTACTATAGCATATAGCTAGACCTATATTACTATAGTACATAGCTAGACCTATATTACTATAGTACATAGCTAGACCTATATTACTATATCATATAGCTAGACATACATTAATATACTATATAGCTAGACCTATATTACTATACTATATAGGTAGATCTGTATTACTATAGCATATAGCTAGATCTATATTACTATAGCATATAGCTAGACCTATATTACTATACTATATAGCTAGACCTACATTACTATACTATATAGCTAGACCAATATTACTATAGCATATAGCTAGACCTATATTACTATAGCATATAGCTAGACCTATATTACTATACTATATAGCTAGACCTATATTACTATACTATATAGCTAGACCTATATTACTATAGCATATAACTAGACCTATATTACTAAAGCATATAGCTAGACCTATATTACTATACCATATAGCTAGACCTATATTACTATGCTATACAGCTAGAGCTATATTACTATATCATATAGCTAGACCTATATTACTATACTATATAGCTAGACCTATATTACTATAGCATATAGCTAGACCTATATTACTATATCATATAGCTAGACCTATATTACTATACAGCTAGACCTATATTAATATACTATATAGCTAGACCTATATTACTATAGCATATAGCTAGACCTATATTACTATACCGTATAGCTAGACCTATATTACTATACCATATAGCTAGACCTATATTACTATACTATACAGCTAGACCTACATTACTATACTATATAGATTGACCTATATTACTATACTATATAGCTAGAGCTATATTACTATATCATATAGCTAGACATACATTAATATACTATATAGCTAGACCTATATTACTATGGCATATAGCTAGACCTATATTATTATACTATATAACTAGACCTGTATTACTATAGCATATAACTAGACCTATATTACTATAGCATATAGCTAGACATATATTACTATACCATATAGCTAGACCTATATTACTATACTATATAGCTAGAGCTATATTACTATATCATATAGCTAGACCTATATTACTATACTATATAGCTAGACCTATATTACTATAGCATATAGCTAGACCTATATTACTATACTATATAGCTAGGCCTATATTATTATACTATATAACTAGACCTGTATTACTATTGTTACGGCTGTCGTCTTCCTCCTCCTCGGACGAGGAGAGGAGAGAAGGATCGGTGGACCAATACGCAGCGAGGTAGGTTGACATAATGAATTTTTTGAAAAGACGAAGACTGACACGAACTATACTTGACTTATACAAAATAACAAACAAACAACGTAGACAGACCTGATCATGGAACTTACATAAAACACGCAGAACTCACGAACAGGCACCGACTACAATAAACGAACCGAACAACCAAAACAGTCCCGTGTGGTGCACAGACATGGAAAACACAGGAGACAATCACCCACAAACAAACAGTGAGAACAACCTACCTTAATATGACTCTCAATCAGAGGAAATGCCAAACACCTGCCTCTAATTGAGAGCCATACCAGGCAACCCTTTAACTCAACATAGAAACACAACACATAGAAATGCCCACCCAGCTCACGCCCTGACCAATAAACACATACAAAACAAGAGAAAACAGGTCAGGAACGTGACACAACCCCCCCCCCTTAAGGTGCGAACGCCGGGCGCACCAGCACAAAGTCTAGGGGAGGGTCTGGGTGGGCATCTGACCACGGTGGTGGCTCAGGCTCCGGACGCTGTCCCCACACCACCATAGTCACTCCCCGCTTCTGTATCCCCCTCCCAATGACCACCCTCCAACTAAACCCACCTAAATGAAGGGGCAGCATCGGGATAAGGGGCAGCACCGGGATAAGGGGCGGCAGCTCCGGGCTGAGGGACGGCAGCTCCGGGCTGAGGGACTCTGGCAGGTCCTGGCTGAGGGACTCTGGCAGGTCCTGGCTGAGGGACTCTGGCAGGTCCTGGCTGAGGGACTCTGGCAGGTCCTGGCTGAGGGATTCTGGCAGGTCCTGGCTGAGGGACTCTGGCTGGTCCTGGCTGGACGGCTCTGGCTGGTCCTGGCTGGACGGCTCTGGCAGGTCCTGGCTGGACGGCTCTGGCTGGCCGGCTCTGGCTGGTCCTGGCTGGCCGGCTCTGGCTGGTCCTGGCTGGACGGCTCTGGCAGGTCCTGGCTGGTCCTGGCTGGACGG
This sequence comes from Salvelinus fontinalis, assembly GCF_029448725.1. NCBI lineage: Eukaryota > Metazoa > Chordata > Actinopteri > Salmoniformes > Salmonidae > Salvelinus > Salvelinus fontinalis. Next base: position 38,247,809 of record NC_074680.1, read on the forward strand.
CTCTGGCTGGTCCTGGCTGGACGGCTCTGGCCAGACGGGCAGCTCTGTAGGGAGCAGACGGAGAGACAGCCTGGTGCGTGGTATAGGCACTGGCTGCGCTGGAGAGGAGGAAAGCTCTGACAGCGCTGGACAGGTGGGAGCAGCTGGAGAGAGAACCCGGAGAGACAGCCTGGTACGGGGGGCTGCCACCGGAGGACTGGTACATGGAGGTGGCACCGGGTATACCGGACCGTGAAGGAGGACACGTGCTCTTGAGCACAGAGCCTGCCCAACCTTACCAGGTTGAATGGTGCCCGTAGCCCTGCCAGTGCGGCGAGGTGGAATAGCCCGCACTGGGCTATGCTGGCGAACCGGGGACACCATTCGTAAGGCTGGTGCCATGTATGCCGGCCCGAGGAGACGCACTGGTGGCCAGATGCGTTGGGCCGGCTTCATGACATCCGGCTCGATGCCCAACTTAGCCCTACCAGTGCGGCGAGGTGGAATAGCCCGTACTGGGCTAAGCACGCGTACTGGGAACACCGTGCGCTTTAACGCATAACACGGTGTCTGACCAGTACGACGCCCTCTCTTTCCACGGTAAGCACGGGGAGTTGGCTCAGGTATCCTACCCGGCTTTGCCACACTCCTCGTGTGCCCCCCCCCCAAGAAATTTTTGGGTCTGACTCTCGGGCTCCCAACCGCGTCGCCGCGCTGCCTCCTCATACCAGCGCCTCTCTGCCTTCGCTGCTTCTAACTCCGCCTTGGAACGGCGATATTCCCCTGGCTGAACCCAGGGTCCTTTACCGTCCAGGATCTCCTCCCAAGTCCAGGAGTCCTGGGTTTTCTGTTGAACGTGACAACTATAGCATATAGCTAGACCTATATTACTATACAGCCAGACCACTATTACTATACTATATAGCTAGACCTATATTACTATACTATATAACTAGACCTGTATTACTATAGCATTTAACTAGACCTATATTACTATAGCATATAGCTAGACCTATATTACTATAGCATATAGCTAGACCTATATTACTATAGCATATAGCTAGACCTATATTACTATACTATATAGCTAGACCTATATTACTATACTATATAGCTAGACCTATATTACTATAGCATATAACTAGACCTATATTACTAAAGCATATAGCTAGACCTATATTACTATACCATATAGCTAGACCTATATTACTATACTATATAGATAGACCTATATTACTATAGCATATAGCTAGACCTATATTACTATACTACATAGATAGACCTATATTACTATACCATATAGCTAGACCTATATTACTATACTATATAGCTAGAGCTATATTACCATACAGCTAGACCTATATTACTATACCATATAGCTAGACCTATATTACTATAGTACATAGCTAGACCTATATTATTATACTATATAGCTAGACCTATATTACTATAGCATATAGCTAGATCTATTTTACTATAGCATATAGCTAGACCTATATTACTATACTATATAGATAGACCTATATTACTATACTATATATCTAGATCTATATTACTATAGCATATAGCTAGACCTATATTACTATACTATATAGCTAGAGCTATATTACTATATAATATAGCTAGACATACATTAATATACTATATAGCGAGACCTATATTACTATAATATATAGCTAGACCTATATTACTATACTATATAGCTAGACCAATATTACTATAGCATATAGCTAGACCTATATTACTATACCATATAGCTAGACCTATATTACTATACCATATAGCTAGACCTATATTACTATACTATACAGCTAGACCTACATTACTATACTATGTAGATAGACCTATATTACTATACCATATAGCTAGACCTATATTACTATACTATCTAGCTAGACCTATATTACTATAGCATATAGCTAGATCTATATTACTATAGCATATAGCTAGACCTATATTACTATACTATATAGCTAGACCTACATTACTATACTATAAAGCTAGACCAATATTACTATAGCATATAGCTAGACCTATATTACTATAGCATATAGCTAGACCTATATTACTATACTATACAGCTAGAGCTATATTACTATATCATATAGCTAGACCTATATTACTATACTATATAGCTAGACCTATATTACTATAGCATATAGCTAGACCTATATTACTATACTATATAGCAATACCTATATTACTATACAGCTAGACCTATATTACTATACAGCTAGACCTATATTACTATACCATATGGCTAGACCTATATTACTATACAGCTAGACCTATATTAATATACTATATAGCTAGACCTATATTACTATAGCATATAGCTAGACCTATATTACTATACCATATAGCTAGACCTATATTACTATACCATATAGCTAGACCTATATTACTATACTATACAGCTAGACCTACATTACTATACTATATAGATTGACCTATATTACTATACTATATAGCTAGAGCTATATTACTATATCATATAGCTAGACATACATTAATATACTATATAGCTAGACCTATATTACTATGGCATATTGCTAGACCTATATTACTATAGTACATAGCTAGACCTATATTATTATACTATATAACTAGACCTGTATTACTATAGCATATAACTAGACCTATATTACTATAGCATATAGCTAGACATATATTACTATACCATATAGCTAGACCTATATTACTATACTATATAGCTAGAGCTATATTACTATATCATATAGCTAGACCTATATTACTATACTATATAGCTAGTCCTATATTACTATAGCATATAGCTAGACCTATATTACTATAGCATATAGCTAGACCTCTATTACTATAGCATATAGCTAGACCTATATTACTATAGCATATAGCTAGACCTATATTACTATAGTACATAGCTAGACCTATATTACTATAGTACATAGCTAGACCTATATTACTATATCATATAGCTAGACATACATTAATATACTATATAGCTAGACCTATATTACTATACTATATAGGTAGATCTGTATTACTATAGCATATAGCTAGATCTATATTACTATAGCATATAGCTAGACCTATATTACTATACTATATAGCTAGACCTACATTACTATACTATATAGCTAGACCAATATTACTATAGCATATAGCTAGACCTATATTACTATAGCATATAGCTAGACCTATATTACTATGCTATACAGCTAGAGCTATATTACTATATCATATAGCTAGACCTATATTACTATACTATATAGCTAGACCTATATTACTATAGCATATAGCTAGACCTATATTACTATACTATATAGCAATACCTATATTACTATAGCATATAGCTAGACCTATATTACTATACAGCTAGACCTATATTAATATACTATATAGCTAGACCTATATTACTATAGCATATAGCTAGACCTATATTACTATACCGTATAGCTAGACCTATATTACTATACCATATAGCTAGACCTATATTACTATACTATACAGCTAGACCTACATTACTATACTATATAGATTGACCTATATTACTATACTATATAGCTAGAGCTATATTACTATATCATATAGCTAGACATACATTAATATACTATATAGCTAGACCTATATTACTATGGCATATAGCTAGACCTATATTATTATACTATATAACTAGACCTATATTACTATACAGCCAGACCACTATTACTATACTATATAGCTAGACCTATATTACTATACTATATAACTAGACCTGTATTACTATAGCATTTAACTAGACCTATATTACTATAGCATATAGCTAGACCTATATTACTATAGCATATAGCTAGACCTATATTACTATAGCATATAGCTAGACCTATATTACTATACTATATAGCTAGACCTATATTACTATACTATATAGCTAGACCTATATTACTATAGCATATAACTAGACCTATATTACTAAAGCATATAGCTAGACCTATATTACTATACCATATAGCTAGACCTATATTACTATACTATATAGATAGACCTATATTACTATAGCATATAGCTAGACCTATATTACTATACTACATAGATAGACCTATATTACTATACCATATAGCTAGACCTATATTACTATACTATATAGCTAGAGCTATATTACCATACAGCTAGACCTATATTACTATACCATATAGCTAGACCTATATTACTATAGTACATAGCTAGACCTATATTATTATACTATATAGCTAGACCTATATTACTATAGCATATAGCTAGATCTATTTTACTATAGCATATAGCTAGACCTATATTACTATACTATATAGATAGACCTATATTACTATACTATATATCTAGATCTATATTACTATAGCATATAGCTAGACCTATATTACTATACTATATAGCTAGAGCTATATTACTATATAATATAGCTAGACATACATTAATATACTATATAGCGAGACCTATATTACTATAATATATAGCTAGACCTATATTACTATACTATATAGCTAGACCAATATTACTATAGCATATAGCTAGACCTATATTACTATACCATATAGCTAGACCTATATTACTATACCATATAGCTAGACCTATATTACTATACTATACAGCTAGACCTACATTACTATACTATGTAGATAGACCTATATTACTATACCATATAGCTAGACCTATATTACTATACTATCTAGCTAGACCTATATTACTATAGCATATAGCTAGATCTATATTACTATAGCATATAGCTAGACCTATATTACTATACTATATAGCTAGACCTACATTACTATACTATAAAGCTAGACCAATATTACTATAGCATATAGCTAGACCTATATTACTATAGCATATAGCTAGACCTATATTACTATACTATACAGCTAGAGCTATATTACTATATCATATAGCTAGACCTATATTACTATACTATATAGCTAGACCTATATTACTATAGCATATAGCTAGACCTATATTACTATACTATATAGCAATACCTATATTACTATACAGCTAGACCTATATTACTATACAGCTAGACCTATATTACTATACCATATAGCTAGACCTATATTACTATACAGCTAGACCTATATTAATATACTATATAGCTAGACCTATATTACTATAGCATATAGCTAGACCTATATTACTATACCATATAGCTAGACCTATATTACTATACCATATAGCTAGACCTATATTACTATACTATACAGCTAGACCTACATTACTATACTATATAGATTGACCTATATTACTATACTATATAGCTAGAGCTATATTACTATATCATATAGCTAGACATACATTAATATACTATATAGCTAGACCTATATTACTATGGCATATTGCTAGACCTATATTACTATAGTACATAGCTAGACCTATATTATTATACTATATAACTAGACCTGTATTACTATAGCATATAACTAGACCTATATTACTATAGCATATAGCTAGACATATATTACTATACCATATAGCTAGACCTATATTACTATACTATATAGCTAGAGCTATATTACTATATCATATAGCTAGACCTATATTACTATACTATATAGCTAGTCCTATATTACTATAGCATATAGCTAGACCTATATTACTATAGCATATAGCTAGACCTCTATTACTATAGCATATAGCTAGACCTATATTACTATAGCATATAGCTAGACCTATATTACTATAGTACATAGCTAGACCTATATTACTATAGTACATAGCTAGACCTATATTACTATATCATATAGCTAGACATACATTAATATACTATATAGCTAGACCTATATTACTATACTATATAGGTAGATCTGTATTACTATAGCATATAGCTAGATCTATATTACTATAGCATATAGCTAGACCTATATTACTATACTATATAGCTAGACCTACATTACTATACTATATAGCTAGACCAATATTACTATAGCATATAGCTAGACCTATATTACTATAGCATATAGCTAGACCTATATTACTATGCTATACAGCTAGAGCTATATTACTATATCATATAGCTAGACCTATATTACTATACTATATAGCTAGACCTATATTACTATAGCATATAGCTAGACCTATATTACTATACTATATAGCAATACCTATATTACTATAGCATATAGCTAGACCTATATTACTATACAGCTAGACCTATATTAATATACTATATAGCTAGACCTATATTACTATAGCATATAGCTAGACCTATATTACTATACCGTATAGCTAGACCTATATTACTATACCATATAGCTAGACCTATATTACTATACTATACAGCTAGACCTACATTACTATACTATATAGATTGACCTATATTACTATACTATATAGCTAGAGCTATATTACTATATCATATAGCTAGACATACATTAATATACTATATAGCTAGACCTATATTACTATGGCATATAGCTAGACCTATATTATTATACTATATAACTAGACCTGTATTACTATAGCATATAACTAGACCTATATTACTATAGCATATAGCTAGACATATATTACTATACCATATAGCTAGACCTATATTACTATACTATATAGCTAGAGCTATATTACTATATCATATAGCTAGACCTATATTACTATACTATATAGCTAGACCTATATTACTATAGCATATAGCTAGACCTATATTACTATACTATATAGCTAGGCCTATATTATTATACTATATAACTAGACCTGTATTACTATTGTTACGGCTGTCGTCTTCCTCCTCCTCGGACGAGGAGAGGAGAGAAGGATCGGTGGACCAATACGCAGCGAGGTAGGTTGACATAATGAATTTTTTGAAAAGACGAAGACTGACACGAACTATACTTGACTTATACAAAATAACAAACAAACAACGTAGACAGACCTGATCATGGAACTTACATAAAACACGCAGAACTCACGAACAGGCACCGACTACAATAAACGAACCGAACAACCAAAACAGTCCCGTGTGGTGCACAGACATGGAAAACACAGGAGACAATCACCCACAAACAAACAGTGAGAACAACCTACCTTAATATGACTCTCAATCAGAGGAAATGCCAAACACCTGCCTCTAATTGAGAGCCATACCAGGCAACCCTTTAACTCAACATAGAAACACAACACATAGAAATGCCCACCCAGCTCACGCCCTGACCAATAAACACATACAAAACAAGAGAAAACAGGTCAGGAACGTGACACAACCCCCCCCCCTTAAGGTGCGAACGCCGGGCGCATCAGCACAAAGTCTAGGGGAGGGTCTGGGTGGGCATCTGACCACGGTGGTGGCTCAGGCTCCGGACGCTGTCCCCACACCACCATAGTCACTCCCCGCTTCTGTATCCCCCTCCCAATGACCACCCTCCAACTAAACCCACCTAAATGAAGGGGCAGCATCGGGATAAGGGGCAGCACCGGGATAAGGGGCGGCAGCTCCGGGCTGAGGGACGGCAGCTCCGGGCTGAGGGACTCTGGCAGGTCCTGGCTGAGGGACTCTGGCAGGTCCTGGCTGAGGGACTCTGGCAGGTCCTGGCTGAGGGACTCTGGCAGGTCCTGGCTGAGGGATTCTGGCAGGTCCTGGCTGAGGGACTCTGGCTGGTCCTGGCTGGACGGCTCTGGCTGGTCCTGGCTGGACGGCTCTGGCAGGTCCTGGCTGGCCGGCTCTGGCTGGCCGGCTCTGGCTGGTCCTGGCTGGCCGGCTCTGGCTGGTCCTGGCTGGACGGCTCTGGCAGGTCCTGGCTGGACGGCTCTGGCTGGTCCTGGCTGGACGGCTCTGGCTGGTCCTGGCTGGACGGCTCTGGCCAGACGGGCAGCTCTGTAGGGAGCAGACGGAGAGACAGCCTGGTGCGTGGTATAGGCACTGGCTGCGCTGGAGAGGAGGAAAGCTCTGACAGCGCTGGACAGGTGGGAGCAGCTGGAGAGAGAACCCGGAGAGACAGCCTGGTACGGGGGGCTGCCACCGGAGGACTGGTACATGGAGGTGGCACCGGGTATACCGGACCGTGAAGGAGGACACGTGCTCTTGAGCACAGAGCCTGCCCAACCTTACCAGGTTGAATGGTGCCCGTAGCCCTGCCAGTGCGGCGAGGTGGAATAGCCCGCACTGGGCTATGCTGGCGAACCGGGGACACCATTCGTAAGGCTGGTGCCATGTATGCCGGCCCGAGGAGACGCACTGGTGGCCAGATGCGTTGGGCCGGCTTCATGACATCCGGCTCGATGCCCAACTTAGCCCTACCAGTGCGGCGAGGTGGAATAGCCCGTACTGGGCTAAGCACGCGTACTGGGAACACCGTGCGCTTTAACGCATAACACGGTGTCTGACCAGTACGACGCCCTCTCTTTCCACGGTAAGCACGGGGAGTTGGCTCAGGTATCCTACCCGGCTTTGCCACACTCCTCGTGTGCCCCCCCCCAAGAAATTTTTGGGTCTGACTCTCGGGCTCCCAACCGCGTCGCCGCGCTGCCTCCTCATACCAGCGCCTCTCTGCCTTCGCTGCTTCTAACTCCGCCTTGGAACGGCGATATTCCCCTGGCTGAACCCAGGGTCCTTTACCGTCCAGGATCTCCTCCCAAGTCCAGGAGTCCTGGGTTTTCTGTTGAACGTGACAACTATAGCATATAGCTAGACCTATATTACTATACAGCCAGACCACTATTACTATACTATATAGCTAGACCTATATTACTATACTATATAACTAGACCTGTATTACTATAGCATTTAACTAGACCTATATTACTATAGCATATAGCTAGACCTATATTACTATAGCATATAGCTAGACCTATATTACTATAGCATATAGCTAGACCTATATTACTATACTATATAGCTAGACCTATATTACTATACTATATAGCTAGACCTATATTACTATAGCATATAACTAGACCTATATTACTAAAGCATATAGCTAGACCTATATTACTATACCATATAGCTAGACCTATATTACTATACTATATAGATAGACCTATATTACTATAGCATATAGCTAGACCTATATTACTATACTACATAGATAGACCTATGTTACTATACCATATAGCTAGACCTATATTACTATACTATATAGCTAGAGCTATATTACCATACAGCTAGACCTATATTACTATACCATATAGCTAGACCTATATTACTATAGTACATAGCTAGACCTATATTACTATACTATATAGCTAGACCTATATTACTATACTATATAGCTAGACCTATATTACTATATCATATAGCTAGACCTATATTACTATACTATATAGCTAGAGCTATATTACTATATAGCTAGACCTATATTACTATAGCATATAGCTAAACCTATATTACTATAGTACATAGCTAGACCTATATTACTATACTATATAGCTAGACCTATATTACTATATCATATAGCTAGACCTATATTACTATACCATATTACTATACTATATAGCTAGACCTATATTACTATACTATATAGCTAGACCTATATTAGTATACTATATAGCTAGACCTATATTACTATACCATATTACTATACTATATAGCGAGACCTATATTACTATACTATATAGCTAGACCTTTATTACTATACTATATAGCTAGGCCTATATTACTATACTATATAGCTAGGCCAAATGCAATGGCAAAATACAATTCAACTTATATTTCATTTACCTCTACAACCGCAACGCCTTAGAACCCAAAGACCTTTTTTATTTTTTTATTTTACCCTTATTTTACCAGGTAAATTGACTGAGAACACATTCTCATTTACAGCAATGACCTGGGAAATAGTTACAGTGGAGAGGAGAGGGATGAATGAGCCAATTGGAAGATGGGGTTGATTAGGTGGCCATGATGGTATGAGGGCCAGGATGTGAATTTAGCCAGGACACCAGGGTTAACACTACTACTCTTACGATAAGTGCCATGGGATCTTTAGTGACCACTGAGAGTCAGGACACCCGTTTAATGTGCCATCTGAAAGATGACACTCTATACAGGGAAATGTCCCTCATCACTGCCCTGGGCGTTGGAATCTTTAGTTTCAGAGCAGAGGAAAGTGGCTACTGGCTCTCCAACACCACTTCCAGCAACATCTGGTCTCCCATCCAGGGACCAACCCTGCTTAGTTTCAGAGGCAAGCCAGCAGCGGGTTGCAGTGTGGTAACTCAGTATACTGTTGTCATCTGGGCGGGTCGAGGGGGTGATTGTGGGGTAGGGGCACACTACTTACTACACTAGTCTAGCTACCACAATATTGTTTTATGGCACTGTAAAATCGAGAAGGAAAAAAATGTACGTTTTCCATGAGTGTTTCACCAATAAAGGTTGCATAGTAGATTGCGATATAACTGTGTGTGATATAACAACGGTAGGCTAACATTAAGAAAAGGATGTATATTCACTAAAATAAGCGTATTCACTGAGTAAATCGCTCTGGATTATAGTGTCTGCTATATGACTAAAATGTAAATGTAAAGGCAATACACACTGTAACACTGTAATTACAATAGTGTTGTAACTGTAGCATTGTAATTGCATAGTAACGGAGTGAGTAGACAGCCAATCGGTTTTTCAAAATGTCAAAGTATTTTTTTATTATATATATATATATATATATATATATATATATATATATATATTCTGTCAGTGTACATGGCTATCATGGGTTTTCAAGAAGTAACTTGCTAACTGATCTAGGGTGTATGCACAGAGCACAGTACAGTAGTAATGCCAATTTGAGACATACATAGGCTATCTACTTTGCATCATTATTTGATTAAATATATTGTATCAACAAGTAGGCTAGGAGATCGAATGGGTGTGCTCGATAGCCTAGCGCACAGCCAGAGCTTCCCAATTACCATGCTTAGCAACACTGACAATTTACAACAGCACAATTAATAACATCAATTATCTATTAGAAAGGATCATAGACTAGATCATCTGCCCAGTCATTTGCATATGAATCAAAGTTATTAGTCCAACTTTGATAGAGACTCTGTAGAATTGAAATAGACTGCATTTACCAACCTTGCGTTGAGAGGGCGAACTCGAATGGCGACTTTCACGTTTGCCATTGTTCCTTACTTGGTAAAGGCAATTCGTCAGGATTTAAAACCTCCAAAGTTAAAACATTCACCCGATGAAACCGGAAAAGTGTCTTAATCGCCGGCCATTCAAGCCATTTCTCCCAGTAAAGAGCCCGCTTCTTCCCGACGCTCAACGGACCGTTGGACAACACTGAACAAAACTGCCTGCTGGACTGGAGTCACTACAAATAGACCTGAGTGAGGCGGAGCTGAGGATGCTTGCCTTGCCATTAGAATACATGTCCGGGCATCTGAAATTTCGTAAATGGTTGCAATCGCTCATGAAAATGTGTTCATGCCATAGTTCAGGCAAATACAGGTGGCCACGTTCTATGTTTTTGCTCTAAATAATATATATTTATTGTATTTCAATATGTGACATGCAGCATAAAAAATGTAAAGTTTAAAAGCAGCAGATAATCATAATACTTGAAGTCCAACATGAATAAAACTTTTTTATCACAAATGCACAGACAGCATCCATGAAAGCAAGCACCATTTAAGGTCAAAGGCATTGTACTCTCACACAGTGAAACATGGACAGTATAGCAGGAGTGAAAGAATTTGAGATATGACACTATTGCCTGTTTGAGTTTTGTGAACATAAATGGATTCCTCCACCCAAACCCAAATCAGCATCTCCAAGAGGTAGGATTTGGGATTTTGGCTTATTTTTCAGAGGATTTGGTTTTCTTTGTGTTTTTTTCTGTTCATTTTTTATAAGTGTTGGTCCATCAAGTATGTCATTATCCCTTTATTGATAATACACCCCTCACCTTCAATCAGAATGCAAAGTCGACCTCCATGATAAACCCTGGTTTGTGGCACCACCGGTCCTGATCAGCAGGACTTTCTGGTTCCCTATTCAACTCTAGACAAGACAATAATGGCTGTGCCAGCCAGCCACATTACAGGGACATAACGTATCCTGTCTCAGGAATCTGGAATCCCAACAGGGTCTGGTCAGAGTACATTAGTTCAGCTACACCTGTTACTGTCAGCCTTTCACTCAAAAGACTGGGCATTGTTGGCCAACAGAGACACTTTTTGTCCGTTGCCTGTCTGTGCGGTCAGTTGGCTCCCCCTACAGGTTGCAGTGAGACCCGCAGTATGTCCATGTGGTTGTAGAACTCAGACATTGGTAGAGAATAGGAGGAGGAGGAGGTGTGGGTAGAAGAAGACTGTAACAGAGGCATAGAAGAGGAAGAGGAGGAGAAAGTTGGGACAGACTCCTGCTGAATCTTCTCAATGAACTCTGTTAGCCAGGGTAACTGACCACTTCCTCCTCTGCCAGAATCTCCCTCTCTACCAGCTGTCTGACCAGGAAAAGGAAGTTGTTCCACTGCAAAGAAGCACATGACAAAGAACATGGATGGATCTGATCTGGGGGAAACCACTGGTAATAGTTATATTGTTATGGTAATATACCGGTAATACCCTGGTAATGATGTTATATTGTTATGGTAATATACTGGTAATACTGTTATATTGTTATGGTAATATACTGGTAATAATGCTATATTGTTATGGTAATATACTGGTTATACTGGTATAGTGTTATGGTAATATACTGGTTATACTGGTATATTGTTATGGTAATATACTGGTAATACCCTGGTAACACTGTTATATTGGTATGGTAATATACTGGTTATACTGTTATATTGTTATAGTAATATACTGGTAATACCCTGGTAACAATGTTATATTGTTATGGTAATATACTGGTTATACTGTTATATTGTTATGGTAATATACTGGTAATACCCTGGTAACAATGTTATATTGGTATGGTAATACCCCGGTAACACTGTTATATTGTTATGGTAATATACGTGTAATATCCTGGTAATAATGTTATATTGGTATGGTAATATACAGGTAATAGTTGTATTGTCATGGTAATACACTGGTAATATACTGGTATATTGTTATGGTAATATACTGGTAATACCCTGGTTATATTGGTATGGTAATATACTGGTTATACTGGTATATTGTTATGGTAATATACTGGTAATACTGTTATATTTTTATGGTAATATACTGGTAATACTGCTATATTGTTATGGTAATATACTGGTTATACTGTTATTGTCACGTTCTGACCATAGTTCTTTTGTATTTTCTTTGTTTTTAGTGTGGTCAGTGCGCGAGTTGGGTGGGTAATCTATGTTTTCTATTTCTGTGTTGGTTTTCTGTGTTTGGCCAGATATGATTCTCAAACAGAGGCAGCTGTCAATCATTGTCCCTGATTGGGAACCATATTTAGGTAGCCTGTTTTCTGTTGGGTTTTGTGGGTGGTTGTTTTAAGTCTTTGTGTGTCTGCACCAGATAGAACTGTTTCGGTTTTCACTTTGTTGTTTTTGTATTTTGAGTTGTTCACTTCCATTAAATAAGATGAACAATTACCACGCTGCGCATTGGTCCTCTGATCCTTCAAACTTCTCCTCCTCAGACGAGGAGGAAGACGACAGCCGTTACAGTTATGGTGTTATGGTAATATACTGGTTAAACTGGTATATTGGTATGGTAATATACTGGTTATACTGTTATATTGTTATGGTAATATACTGGTTATACTGTTATATTGTTATGGTAATATACTGGTTATACTGTTATATTGTTATGGTAATATACTGGTTATACTGGTATATTGTTATGGTAATATACTGGTTATACCCTGGTTATATTGGTATGGTAATATACTGGTTATACCGGTATATTGTTATGGTAATATACTGGTAATACCCCTGTAACACTGTTATATTGTTATGGTAATATACGTGTAATATCCTGGTAATAATGTTATATTGGTATGGCAATATACAGGTAATAGTTGTATTGTTATGGTAATATACTGGTAATAGTAATATTGTTAATGTAATACTGGTAACATACTGCTTAGTACTGGTAGAATATTAAGCCACGGACATGTTCAAAAGGTAAATGAGGCTTACTTCCGAGCCACTGGCCCCGAGGACAGCAGTGAGTGTGATCTCAATGAAGAACAAGGGGAGGGGTTCTGAGGAGCAACAGTCTCCTCCCCTGATCCAGCAGGGCTTGGATTGTCAATGGGGGCTGTACAGCAGCCGAACCAGGAAGCTCTGGTCTACTGCACTGCTCCTGGGACACACCACAGGCAGGTCCCCTGACACCACCCTGACACATAGATAATAGGAAATCCCAGGACATAGTGTCTATAATCCTATAAGGGGTTATTATACATAGATCAAAGGAAAGTCCCCAATTGACCCCAAACTTCACCATAAGGAAACATGTTTTTTTTATTAACCCATAACCCTTACCTAACCTTAACCTTTAAAATGTCAATTTCAATGGGGTGACGTCAGAGTTGGAATGTCCTTGATCCAGTTGACTTTCACAAAGTTGTGAAAGTCACTCCAAAAACAGGACGGAGGTGCGCTCAGAATAGTACTGTAGGCCTACAGTCAGATTGCTTTCTATGGCTGAGAATTCAAACATTTTAGTGTAAACAGAACTGAGAAAAAAGAAGGAACCAGCACACTGCTCTTGATAGTATCACTGCTTTAATAAAGCTCTGACGAAGCCGTGGGGCCGATACGTAAAGCTCTGACGATGGCCGTGAGATCGATACGTAAAGCTCTGACGAAGCCGTGAGGTCGATACGTAAAGCTCTGACGAAGCCGTGGGGCCGATACGTAAAGCTCTGACGAAGCCGTGGGGCCGATACGTAAAGCTCTGACGAAGCCGTGGGGCCGATACGTAAAGCTCTGACGAAGGCCGTGAGGTCGATACGTAAAGCTCTGACGAAGGCCGTGAGGTCGATACGTAAAGCTCTGACGAAGGCCGTGAGGTCGATACGTAAAGCTCTGAGGAAGGCCGTGAGGCCGATACGTAAAGCTCTGACGAAGGCCGTGAGGCCGATACGTAAAGCTCTGACGAAGGCCGTGAGGTCGATACGTAAAGCTCTGACGAAACCGTGGGGCCGATATGTAAAGCTCTGACGAAGGCCGTGAGGTCGATACGTAAAGCTCTGACGAAGGCCGTGAGGTCGATACGTAAAGCTCTGACGAAGGCCGTGAGGCCGATACGTATAACTCTGACGAAGGCCGTGAGGTCGATACGTAAAGCTCTGACGAAGGCCGTGAGGTCGATACGTAAAGCTCTGACGAAGGCCGTGAGGTCGATACGTAAAGCTCTGACGAAGGCCGTGAGTTCGATACGTAAAACTCTGACAAAGGCCGTGAGGTCGATGCGTAAAGCTCTGACGAAGGCCGTGAGGTCGATATGTAAAGCTCTGACGAAGGCCGTGAGGTCGACGCGTAAAGCTCTGACGAAGGCCGACACGTAAAACTCTGATGAAGACCGTGAGGTCGATATGTAAAGCTTATTAAAGAGCAGTGATACTATCAAGAGCAGTTTGCAAGTTCCTTATTTTTTCTCATTTTATTCAACTGTTACCATGACCCTGCAAAAATGATAGCTCAGATGTGCGAGTGCCTTATGAATTTTGAGTGTAAACAGAACTCAAATCAAACCTGTTCAAATATCATCTACTTGTCACTAGACCACTTCTCAAATAAAATAAATAAGTCAAGTGTATCATTTTCTGCATGCTGAATGAGTATTTTATTTATAACCAGTTTATAAAAATAAAATAAAAAATAATTTTAAATGAACTGAAAAAAACACTGTACAAGGCATTGATATGGTATGAATGATAAAATTAACATATATAATTACAGTTATGTACAATGTAGATCTTCCCCTTGTTACAGTCTTTCCTTCTGACTGTACACATATTTCTAAACCGTTGCAACACAGGACTAAAATGTGAACCATTTCAAGAAATATCTAACACTGAAGTCACACAGGCAACAATGAGCATCCATACACCCAATATATCAATTTGTTGTTGTTCTTAGATGTTTAGCCTATTGTCCCAAAAACTTCCAACTTTTTGACTCTGTATCTGTGTGGCCTGGCCATGAATGAGTACAATCATTGGAGCACAGATACAGGCATGCTATGACAGCTTTGTGACACCTTTACAATCACACCACCATGTCACCAGTGACATATCATAATCTCAGTCAGGAAAATAACAATATACCACTTTGTTTGTGCAATAATAACAATACAATACAAGTATGATTAATGTATTGATTATTGGCATCACTGTTTATTCCTTTAGCTCTTTGCTTTTACTGAAGCCGTTACTGAAGAAATGTTGTGGTTCATCAAGATGATCTTTGAAACTAATACTTTCACTTTTTACAGTTATATATTAAAAAAGTTGCAGTTTGTTAACTTATGGAAGTACCGAATATAGCCTAAAATTTAAAAGATATCGCAATACTGCTTGGTGTGGTACTATATGGATTTTTACATCACAATCTCTGGATGTAAAAACGGACCTTTATCATACAACCAAGAGGAATTTAAAACCCTTCGAACACTCAAACCCGGTTCTGATTCCAGAACCCAGACACAGCTCACTGGTCATATTGTTACTGACGTTGAAGTCACGCATTCTGTCCAGTTAATGGACAACTTGATCGGGCCAAACGAGCCAATAAGACCAGAGCTGCCAACAGAAAGCAAAGCAATCTATCTGACACTAATTTGCTGGAGGAATTGTTCCCACAGATCTGTAAAGGCAGAACACACACACACACGCTCACACATGCATAATGACGACACACACACGGCTGCTAATCTGTTTATCAACTTATCCTGATTGCCTAGTCACTTTTACCCCTACCTACATGTACATATTACCTCAGTTACCTCGTACCCCTGCACATTGACTCTGTACTGGTACTCCTTGTATATAGTCTCGTTTCTGTTATTTTATTGTGTTACTATTCCCTTTTTTATTTAGCTAATTATTTGTCCTTTTTGACTCTGCATTGTTGGGAAAGGGCTCGTAAATAAGCATTTCACAGTAAAGTCTACACCTGTTGTATGTGGCGCATATGACAAATAACACACCTGTCAAAGAGGGAAACGGAGAACCCTATACAGCCTATGGGAGGAACCTGACAGTAGGTTGGTGCTAAGCAGTGGAGTGATCCTCAGCACAGAGTACACATACAGACACAGTTCAGTTATCCCTTGCTTTACACACAGCCAGGGGAAGAGAAGAGAAAAGACATGATTAAGGCGACTGACTGACTGAACACTGTCTGTGTTGGCCTTGGGATGAGTCCCATCATAGCTGCTCCGTGAGACAGAATGGTGTTCCAGGCTGCCTACATGTTGCTCCGTGAGACAGAAGGGTGTTCCAGGCTGCCTACATGTTGTTCCGTGAGACAGAATGGTGTTCCAGGCTGCCTACATGTTGCTCCGTGAGACAGAAGGGTGTTCCAGGCTGCCTACATGTTGTTCCGTGAGACAGAATGGTGTTCCAGGCTGCCTACATGTTGCTCTGTAAGACAGAAGGGTGTTCCAGGCTGCCTACATGTTGCTGCGTGAGACAGAAGGGTGTTCCAGGCTGCCTACATGTTGCTCCGTGAGACAGAAGGGTGTTCCAGGCTGCCTACATGTTGCTCCGTGAGACAGAAGGGTGTTCCAGGCTGCCTACATGTTGCTCCGTGAGACAGAAGGGTGTTCCAGGCAGCCTACATGTCGCTCTGTAAGACAGAGAGGGTGTTCCAGGCAGCCTACATGTCGCTCTGTAAGACAGAGAGGGTGTTCCAGGCAGCCTACATGTCGCTCTGTAAGACAGAGAGGGTGTTCCAGGCAGCCTACATGTCGCTCTGTAAGACAGAGAGGGTGTTCCAGGCAGCCTACATGTCGCTATGTAAGACAGAGAGGGTGTTCCAGGCTGCCTACATGTCGCTCTGTAAGACAGAGAGGGTGTTCCAGGCAGCCTACATGTTGCTCTGTAAGACAGAGTGGGTGTTCCAGGCAGCCTACATGTTGCTCTGTAAGACAGAGAGGGTGTTCCAGGCAGCCTACATGTTGCTCTGTAAGACAGAGTGGGTGTTCCAGGCAGCCTACATGTTGCTCTGTAAGACAGAGAGGGTGTTCCAGGCAGCCTACATGTTTTTCCGTGAGACAGAAGGGTGTTCCAGGCTGCCTACATGTTGCTCTGTAAGACAGAGAGGGTTTTCCAGGCAGCCTACATGTCGCTCTGTAAGACAGAGAGGGTGTTCCAGGCAGCCTACATTTCGCTCTGTAAGACAGAGAGGGTGTTCCAGGCAGCCTACATGTTGCTCTGTAAGACAGAGAGGGTGTTCCAGGCAGCCTACATGTTGCTCTGTAAGACAGAGTGGGTGTTCCAGGCAGCCTACATGTTGCTCTGTAAGACAGAATGGTGTTCCAGGCTGCCTACATGTTGCTCTGTAAGACAGAGAGGGTGTTCCAGGCTGCCTACATGTTGCTCTGTAAGACAGAAGGGTGTTCCAGGCTGCCTACATGTTGTTCCGTGAGACAGAATGGTGTTCCAGGCTGCCTACATGTTGCTCTGTAAGACAGAGTGGGTGTTCCAGGCAGCCTACATGTCGCTCTGTAAGACAGAGAGGGTGTTCCAGGCAGCCTACATGTTGCTCTGTAAGACAGAGAGGGTGTTCCAGGCTGCATACATGTTGCTCTGTAAGACAGAGAGGGTGTTCCAGGCAGCCTACATGTTGCTCTGTAAGACAGAGAGGGTTTTCCAGGCTGCCTACATGTCGCTCTGTGAGAAAGAGGGGGCGTTCCAGGCTGCCTACACATTGCCCTGTGAGACAGATCATTAAGTAATTTATGGGGTTCCTGCAATGTAGATATCTTAGTTCAATCAGATCTGTATCAACATGTCTGTAATGTAAACAACCTGGAATGCCACCAGACTGTAGGCAGGTACCAATACCATCAACCACAATGGACCAAGTAAAACAATCCACTTGACATACTGCATATCATTATAGTTCATCTCATACTGCAGAATTACAGTAGATCATTATAGTTCATCTCATACTGCAGAATTACAGTAGATCATTATAGTTCATCTCATACTGCAGAATTACAGTAGATCATTATAGTTCATCTCATACTGCAGAATTACAGTAGATCATTATAGTTCATCTCATACTGCAGAATTACAGTAGGTCATTATAGTTCATCTAATACTGCAGAATTACAGTAGATCATTATAGTTCATCTCATACTGCAGAATTACAGTAGATCATTATAGTTCATCTCATACTGCAGAATTACAGTAGATCATTATAGTTCATTTCATACTGCAGAATTACAGTAGATCATTATAGTTCATTTCATACTGCAGAATTACAGTAGATCATTATAGTTCATCTAATACTGCAGAATTACAGTAGATCATTATAGTTCATTTCATACTGCAGAATTACAGTAGATCATTATAGTTAATCTAATACTGCAGAATTACAGTAGATCATTATAGTTAATCTAATACTGCAGAATTACAGTAGATCATTATAGTTCATCTCATACTGCAGTATTACAGTAGATGATGGATGTATGATACAAGTACTTTAGATTAAGGCAATTATTTTCCTCTACACGTTATTCATACTATGCATGTGTCACATCATGATAATAGGCCAATCAGACCATACTATGCATGTGTCACATCATGATAATAGGCCAATCAGACCATACTATGCATGTGTCACATCATGATAATAAGCCAATCAGACCATACTATGCATTTGTCACATCATGATAATAAGCCAATCAGACCATACTATGCATGTGTCACATCATGATAATAGGCCAATCAGACCATACTATGCATGTGTCACATCATGATAATAGGCCAATCAGACAGATGTAAAATAAAAAGTTTGTTTTTTAGCAGTAATGAGTCAGTACAGTAGTCCTAAGATGTGAGCATTGGAGAGCTAGGAAACCAGGCCAATGCTGTGGGTCAAGTGGGACGATAAGAGTGAACGAGATCATGAGACGAAAGGGAAAACTAAGCAAATTAAATATTCCAACCAAAATACATGTGGTACTACCCAACAAACATAATTCCCTTTCAGACAATCACAGTGCATTATGGGAACTGGTATGCTGCTTACTTCACTGATTGGTTGATTGTTTTTCTCTTTTCTTGGTAGGCAGCTCATGCAAGGCGTAGTAGTGCTGGAAGCATGAGTTAGTTATATCACAGTATATTACAAGCAGGGGGGTGGGAAGAGGTAGCCTGCGTATCACTGTTTCTGCTATCATACCACTCCTTGTCGTGCCAATGCTTGACAATGACACGGAGTACAACGAGTGGAATGTCAGCACAAAACTGGTTCTGGGTTTCAGGCTAAGGGAGAGGGTGTAGTAGGTAGAACCAAGGTAAGGTGAGGGAGGGTTTACATGAGTGTTCATTGAGTCTTTATGAAGTAAAGAAAATGGGGTTGGTTCTCAAACAATACATTAACTGTTTGAAATAATAGTGCACAAAACATGTCATTACAAAGCAAAGACAACATTCTTCTTCACATGTTTTTTATCCTTTGGGAGTTTGAAACATTGATTTGGTATAGGATATTTATATGCCATAAATCAGTGTTTCCAACTCCAGTACCCACAACAGAACACATTTTTATTGTGGCCCTGGATAAGCACACCTGATTCAACTTGTCAACTAATCATCAAGCCCTCCATGAACTAAATCAGGTATGTTTGTCCGGGGCTACAACAACGTGTGCTGTTGGGGGTACTGGAGGTCCGGAGGAGGGAAACTCTGACAGAAATATTAGGATATTATTTGACATAAATGTTGGACCTGAACTAAACTTTATACAAAACATAATATCTACATTTTAGTTTAAAACATTTCCTTTCTTTAATATCATAAATAAAAATGATATTTCTTCAAATATTGTCTGAATAAATGAAATAAAAACATTAACTTGGCTTCCTTTTCCTTGTAGTGAATAAGACTGCTACAATCACATGATGAGGACTGTCTGTCTTTGTAGTGAATAAGACTGCTACAATCACATGATGAGGACTGTCTGTCTTTGTAGTGAATAAGACTGCTACAATCACATGATGAGGACTGTCTGTCTTTGTAGTGAATAAGACTGCTACAACCACATGATGAGGACTGTCTGTCTTTGTAGTGAATAAGACTGCTACAACCACATGATGAGGACTGTCTGTCTTTGTAGTGAATAAGACTGCTACAATCACATGATGAGGACTGTCTGTCTTTGTAGTGAATAAGACTGCTACAACCACATGATGAGGATTGTCTGTCTTTGTAGTGAATAAGACTGCTACAACCACATGATGAGGACTGTCTGTCTTTGTAGTGAATAAGACTGCTACAATCACATGATGAGGACTGTCTGTCTTTGCAGTGAATAAGACTGCTACAACCACATGATGAGGACTGTCTGTCTTTGTAGTGAATAAGACTGCTACAACCACATGATGAGGACTGTCTGTCTTTGCAGTGAATAAGACTGCTACAACCACATGATGAGGATTGTCTGTCTTTGTAGTGAATAAGACTGCTACAATCACATGATGAGGACTGTCTGTCTTTGTAGTGAATAAGACTGCTACAATCACATGATGAGGATTGTCTGTCTTTGTAGTGAATAAGACTGCTACAACCACATGATGAGGATTGTCTGTCTTTGTAGTGAATAAGACTGCTACAATCACATGATGAGGATTGTCTGTCTTTGCAGCTGGAACAAATTAGTCTTATTAGGCTCCTTGAATAAAAATGAGAAACATACTTTGCAGTGAAACCAGAAGCTGTTCAAAGCGCCAAGGCAAGGCACACATTATACACGAATAATAATAATAACTTAGTATTCACCACTAGTGTAGTAATGAGTACCATAAGTGTTATCAGCAGGCATCCCAACCCCCCCCCCCCCCCATCCATATATTTAAATTAATTGGATGGTTGTAAGCATGGGCAAGGTTAGGGAGGGTTGCCATCATATCTCTTACACCATTAATTTCCTATGAAGTCCAGGGCAGAAGGGTAAAGAATTGGGACACAAAGTCCGATTCCATTCTGAAGAGGAGCATACAAAGGGAATCATGGCCCAGTGACTAGTGTTCAATCACACATTTAGTTGGCCATTTAGATTCCCCAGATCAGTCAACACATTAGGCACAAGTACGTGTGTGAGCACACACACATTTTATATGATTGTATTAAAGGAAGGATCACTTCCTTCTCAAAAGACTGATCACTTCTATCATTGATCAATTGATTGCTTTAAATGCCTTTGAAATAAACGACACTCACTGTACATCTGAAGTCAGAGAGAGAGAAAGAGCGAGGACACATCAATCGATGATGTCATCAGTTCGTGTGTACCTGGTGTGACAAGTGTGTCAAGATGTAAATAAATAGGTTCTGTAGGTAGTGTACATTTCTCTGGAGCTTCATGGCCATAAATGTAGACCTGCTATACCTTGCACTCCCCAGGTCAGTACAGAGGAAACAGAATAGACTGAGTCTATATTAAATTGGTTAGTGATGTATAAATGAGTGCTCATCCACTAACTGACCTAAGGTATTCTGAATGAGAGCTAAGTGTGTTCACTTTCCTGATGATATGAGGGGAAACACCCCACAAGTAAGAACACCAACATCTTATACAGCACAGTATAATGCACAGAGATCCTTTTGGCATTAGGTATGAACTATTAAAGTGGGCATATGAAATAGTGACTAAACAATGACCAAATGGTAGGAATTAGAGAAGAAAGTGTGAAGGATTACAAGTGAACGAGAGAGAGAGAGAACAGGAGAGGAGAGGGGGGGACATTATGTGCAGTATGCTCTGACAGAAGCCTCAGGTCTTCATTGATCCAGAGCAGGATCGTTTGGTCTGCATCAACATCCTGATCCCACCCTCTGCTGTGGCAACGACACTGACTCCCAGGCCATACTCATAAAGCATCTCACAATAAGACTACTGATCTAGGATCAGTCTAACCTTTTAGGTCATAATGAATACGATTGTCCATGTAATCTTACTCATTATTACCTAAAAGGCCAAACTGATCCTAGATCAGCAGTCCTACTCTGAGACACTTGAATAAACGGGCCCAGAGGTTTGTATGGGTCAGGCTAGGACCAGGGCCAGAGCAGTGACCCATTATCTGCTGCTCAGCTTGCTGGAGCACTTCCTCTCTCTCTCCTCGCGGCTGCAGGCTTTCCACTTGAGGGCGTGGTGGTGGTGGGAACCGGTGCGGGCCTGGCGGCCGCAGCATTTCTCCTGATGGTGGGGGTAGGAGCGCCGGGGAGGAGGGGGGGACCCAGAGAAGCTGGGAGGAGAACAGGAGCGACCAAAACAAACCCCTCTGCCTCGCTCTCCCCCGCGGTGTTCGTGGCGAGAGGGGGAGGAGGAGACAGAGCGCTGTAGAGAGGAACAGCTGCGTGGGGAGGCACTGGAGCTCCGGTGGTGATGTTGGTGGGGGGAGCTGGTCAGGCTACACATGCCCATCCGGGAGCCTACAAGCTGGGCTGAGGAGTGGCCGTGGTGGGGGGAACCGCGTGCAGAACCACCACCCTGACCATGGTGCATCAGCTGGGACAGACAGGTCAGGAGGTCTGAGTCGCTTGTGCTGCCCGCTCGGATCCGATAACGCTTCAGTCTTGGGTGCAGGAAGGGGGTGAGGTTTTGGGAAGATGGAGAATGAGTTTAGAACTTTAGATATACCTTTAACATGTAGATGAATGTAATTCAGTTAATGATAGTAGAGGCTCATCCCAGATCTGTTGGTGCTGTCTTGCTAACCCCAAACATTGGCATGACAATGAACATAGGAGTTGGCAAGGCTGCACAAACAGACTCGGAACCAGGTTACCATGATAGGTGAGATAAACCTGTCATTAAAGCTAATCATGAAGAGTTTTATTACCTGCCCTCCGATGCAAGCCGACTGGGTGGTCTCCCCGGGGGTGGGCGTGGAAGGTACTGTGCACGACTCTCCTGCTCTGGGGCCGGGTTAGCAGGGTTAAAAGGGCGTGGGATCTTGCTCTTACGGAACAGGGGGCTGGAAGAGGAGGAGAGGGAGGGGGCGTCATCCCCCTGGCAGTCAGAGCGCGAGCCCAGGAACGACTCATCGGCCTTCTCAGAACGGTCTGAGGCGGAGGATAGCTGGTCCCCGTGGGGGAGCGAGGCCACGGCGGGGCCGCGGTGGGAGATAGAGAGAGAAGGGGCTGGGTGGTGGCCTCCTCTCTGGTGGTGGGGGGCTTTCTTCTGGAGCAGCTTCTCCATGGCAGAGCCAGGGGTGGGGAGAAGGTCTAGCAGGACGGGGATACGGCTCAGCCTGCGGGAGGGGTCCTTACGGGGGCTGGGTGGCGGAGATGGGGTGGTCAGAGCTGGGGTTTGGTCAGTGGTCTCCACCCCATCTCCCCTAACAGGCTGGGGTTGGTCACTCTCTGGGTCTTTGAGCTCTGGGAAGGCTCCACTGCCACTGCCGTCTCCCTGGCCGTTAGCTGGGGGAGAGAGATGGCCGTTTACTAGGCCTAACAGTGGGCTGTGGGGGGAGCGAGGGGAATTAGAACGTGGAGAATGAAGAGAACGGGGGGAGCGAGGGGAATTAGAACGTGGAGAAAGAAGAGAACGAGGGGAGCGAGGGGAATTAGAACGTGGAGAATGAAGAGAACGGGGGGTGCGAGGGGAATTAGAACGTGGAGAATGAGGAGAACGGGGGGAGCGAGGGGAATTAGAACGTGGAGAATGAAGAGAACGGGGGGAGCGAGGAGAATTAGAATGTGGAGAATGAAGAGAACGGGGAGAGCGAGGGGACTTAGAACGTGGAGAATGAAGAGAACGGGGGGAGCGAGGGGACTTAGAACGTGGAGAATGAAGAGAACGGGGGGAGCGAGGAGAACAGGGGGAGTGAGAACGGGGGGAGGTAGGAGAACGGGGGGAGTGATAACGGGGGGAGGTAGGAGAACGGGGGGAGTGATAACGGGGGGAGGTAGGAGAACGGGGGGAGGTAGGAGAACGGGGGGAGTGAGAATGGGGGGAGGTAGGAGAACGGGGGGAGTGAGAACGGGGGGAGTGAGAACGGGGGGAGGTAGGAGAACGGGGGGCGCGAGGAGAACGGGGGGAACGAGGAGAACGGGGGGAACGAGGAGAACGGGGGGAGCGAGGAGAACGGGGGGAGCGAGGAGAGGACGCTCGGCTTGGCACAGGGCTGTGGGCTTTGGTGTAGGTCTGGGTGTCTCCTCCGTTGATCAGGGTATCTGCCAGGAGGTCATCCAGGCTGGTGGGGCTGCCAGGCTGGCTAGGGGTGGGCAGGATGTAGATGTCAGTGGTAGCAGTATTATCCTGGGGCTGCTGGGCCTCAGCTGTGGCATCTCCTCGTCTCTCCAGTTGTAGGCACTGTGGAGCACAGTCTGAGCCAGACTGGGACTGCTGAGCTGTCAGCTAAAGAGAGAGGGGAAAGTGAGAAAAAGGGAGAGAGGGATGGGGGAAGCAGAAAGACACAGAGAGAGAGAAGGGGGGAGAAAGAGAGAGAGGGGGGGAAGAAGGAGAGAGAGAGATAAAGAAAGAAAGAAAGAAAGAGAAAGAGAGAGAGAGCGAGAGAAAGAGGGCAGGTTTACAAATAAATAGAGTCAAATTATTGCATTGTAAGAGATCATGTGAAAATATTGAATGGAGATCATAACATGATCATAACATGTCACAGCATCATCAAGGCGATGTCAGTCAAGCTGTTAGTTGGTATCAAAAAAGCGCAACAAGACAGATCTGTGTCAAATCTATCATCTGTTTGATTTAGCTTGGACTTTTGGGACTATTCCATTGTGCCTGGAATGCTTACTCAAGCACCACTCAAGTATTTGACACATGTATTTAACCCAGTACTGCAACAACAACAAAAGCATTCACTCAACCAATCAGGGGCCTACAAAAGAGACAGGAAGTCAGGGTCAGTAAAAAAAGCAGTTCAGGTTGAGTAAAAAGAGAGAGAGAGAACACAGGAGGAAATGAAATAAACAAAAGACAATCGACCAAAACAAAAGTCCCTGTCTTGCAATGAAGAAAAGTGGAATTGCAATTTCATTCACACTCTGAATTGACTGAATTGAAAAGGAATTGTAAAGGAAATGACCCCAACTATTCCCCTGACATCAGGACACATGGGTCTGAGCCTGCTCTGTCTGTAGCACAATAGCCTGCTGTACTCTGGAGAAAGCAGCCTGCCCGGACGACAACAACACAACAACACCACCACAGTTCAGCACAACAAAACACAGCACAACTAACACACTAGCAGCAAAAGGAAACAAAAAGAACAACCAAACCAAACTATTTAAAAAAGACAGTAAGTAACTAATAGTGGAGGGAATTAGGTAGGCGGTGTGTTATGGTTAAGATAGAAACGTCTGATTGGTTCGTGGCCCAGGGGTGGATTGATCAATCACCTGCTGGAGTTGAGCGCGTGTGATGCGTATAACGGAAGGGAACTTGCTGCTGGCGGCGCCCGCCGGGATAGCGGGCAGTTTCCTGCGCCCGGAGGGTGATTGGTTACGGGCGGAGACGAGGCCGGGGTGAGGAGGTGGCGGTAGGGAGGCGTGGTAGGAGGAAGAGGAGGTGGGATGGAGGAGGTACTGGTGGTGGTGGTCGGCTGAGTAGCTGCGACTCATCCCAGGGGGGTCCCTCTGGTGCAGGGGGTCCGACAGGGTGGTGAGGAGGGTCTGGGAGTGCGGGCTTGGGGAACGCAGGAGCAGGGGACTGGACATCCTGGCCAACACTTCCTCAGGCAGAGATGGAGGAGAGGTAGGGAGCTAAGAGAGGTGATGAGAGGTAAAGTTGGGGAGGGAGGATGGAGTGGGAAGAGGTAAAGTTGGGAAGAGAGGACGGAGCGGGATGAGGTAAAGTTAGGGAGAGAGGATGGAGCGGGATGAGGTAAAATTGGGGTGGACGGAGCGGGATGGGGTAAAGTTGGTGAGAGAGAACGGAGCGGGAAGAGGTAAAGTTGGGGAGAGAGGATGGAGTGGGAAGAGGTAAAGTTGGGGAGAGAGGACGGAGTGGGAAGAGGTAAAGTTGGGGAGAGCGGACGGAGTGGGAAGAGGTAAAGTTGGGGAGAGGACGGAGTGGGAAGAGGTAAAGTTGGGGAGAGAGGATGGAGTGGGAAGAGGTAAAGTTGGGGAGAGAGGACGGAGTGGGAAGAGGTAAAGTTGGGGAGAGGACGGAGTGGGAAGAGGTAAAGTTGGGGAGAGAGGACGGAGTGGGAAGAGGTAAAGTTGGGGAGAGAGGACGAAGCGGGAAGAGGTAAAGTTGGGGAGAGAGGACGGAGCGGGAAGAGGTAAAGTTGGGGAGAGAGGACGGAGCGGGAAGAGGTAAAGTTGGGGAGAGGACGGAGTGGGAAGAGGTAAAGTTGGGGAGAGAGGACGGAGCGGGAAGAGGTAAAGTTGGGGAGAGAGGACGGAGCGGGAAGAGGTAAAGTTGGGGAGAGAGGACGGAGCGGGAAGAGGTAAAGTTGGGGAGAGGACGGAGTGGGAAGAGGTAAAGTTGGGGAGAGAGGACGGAGCGGGAAGAGGTAAAGTTGGGGAGAGAGGACGGAGCGGGAAGAGGTAAAGTTGGGGAGAGAGGACGGAGCGGGAAGAGGTAAAGTTGGGGAGAGAGGACGGAGCGGGAAGAGGTAAAGTTGGGGAGAGAGGACGGAGCGGGAAGAGGTAAAGTTGGGGAGAGAGGACGGAGCGGGAAGAGGTAAAGTTGGGGAGAGAGGACGGAGTGGGAAGAGGTAAAGTTGGGGAGAGAGGACGGAGCGGGAAGAGGTAAAGTTGGGGAGAGAGGACGGAGTGGGATAGCAGAGGAGTAGTGGGAGAAAGGGGTGGATAGGAGTGGGGGTGAGAGGGGGGGAGGAGTAAAGCATATATTTAGAACTTAAAGGGAGCGGGTGTAGAGGTGGGAGGAATTCTACAATCTCAAACGTCTCCTTAGAGGAATCACTATCTCTTTCTTCAGATAGCACCATTTGAGAAAGGGTCAACCCAGAAAAAAAACTAAAGATAGCAATTGAAAGTTGTAAATAAAGAGCAAATAATGCAAATTAAAGTGCTCTTTTAACTTCTTATGCCTGCAGGGGCAGTATTGAGTAGCTTGGATGAAAGGTGCACAGAGGTGCCCATAGTAAACGGCCTGCTCCTCAGTCCCAGTTGCTAATATATGCATATTATTATTCGTATTGGATAGAAAACACTCTGAAGTTTCTAAAACTGTTTGAATTATGTCTGTGAGTATACCAGAACTCATATGGCAGGCAAAAACCTGAGAAGTTCCAATTCCTGTTTGAATTGTTTCTGAGGTGGCAGATTTTCAACCAAGCTCTCATTGAAATCACAGAGAGATATTGATGAGTTCTCACTTCCTACGGCTTCCACTAGATGTTAACAGTCAATAGAACTGTGTCTGATGACTCTAATGTGAAGGGGTGCCGAAGGAGACAGGAATGAGTAATCACTGCCACGAGCTGACCATGCTTTCACATGCGCCTTCACATGAGGAGGACCTCCGTTCCACCGCTCTTCTGAAGTCAATCTAATTCTCCGGTTGGAACGTTATTCAAGATGTATGTTAACAACATTCTAAAGATTGATTCAGTACATCGTTTTACATGTTTCTAATGACTGTTACGAAACTTTTGGACATTTCGTCACGTTATAGTGGATGCGCTTTGTGACTTTGGAATTGTTTACCGCTAATGTGCTAACCAAAGTAGCTAATTTGACATAAATAACGGACATTATCGAACAAATTAAGCATTTATTGTGGACCTGGGATTCCTAGGACTGCATTCCGATGAAGTTCATCAAAGTTAAGGAAACATTTATCATGTATTTTCTGGTTTCTGTTGACCCCAACATGGCGGCTAATTTGGCTATTGTGCTGAGCTCCGTCTCAGATTATTGCATGATTTGCTTTTTCCGTAAAGTTTTTTTGAAATCTGACACAGCGGTTGCATTAAGGAGGTATATTTATAATTCCATGTGTAACTTGTATTATCATCTACATTTATGATGAGTATTTCTGTTGAAATTATGTGGCTATGCAAAATCACTTGATGTTTTTGGAACTAGTGAATGTAACGCGCCAATGTAAACTCAGATTTTTTGTTATAAATATGAACTTTATCAAACAAAACATGCATGTATTGTGGAACATAAAGTCCTATGAGTGTCATCTGATGAAGATAATCAAAGGTTGGTGATTCATTTTATCTCTATTTCTGCTTTTTGTGAAAGCTATCTTTCGCTGGAAAAATGGCTGTGTTTATTGTGGTTTGGTGGTGACCTAACATAATCGTTTGTAGTGCTTTCGCTGAAAAGCATATTTTAAATCAACAACAAGATTACCTTTAAAATGATATAAGACACATGTATGTCTGAGGAATTTTAATTATGAGAATTCTGTTGTTTGAATTTGGCGCACTGCACTTTCACTGGCTGTTGTCATATCGATCCCGGTAACGGGATGCAGCCATAAGAAGTTAAACAGTGTTTCTCAAACAAATCCAATGTATGAGAAGTTTCCTTCGTTTTATCAAGCTCACACAAGCAAAGAAACAAGCTCACATGACATAAGTGATCACGATCACATTTTACTTTAAACTACAGCAAGATGCTACTGATGATCCAGATGAATGAAGTATCCTACTGTGTCTAGTTCTGTGTTAAGGTGTATTATCCTACTGTGTCTAGTTCTGTGTTAAGGTGTATTATCCTACTGTGTCTAGTTCTGTGTTAAGGTGTATTATCCTACTGTGTCTAGTTCTGTGTTAAGGTGTATTATCCTACTGTGTCTAGTTCTGTGTTAAGGTGGATTATCCTACTGTGTCTAGTTCTGTGTTAAGGTGTATTATCCTACTGTGTCTAGTTCTGTGTTAAGGTGTATTATCCTACTGTGTCTAGTTCTGTGTTAAGGTGGATTATCTTACTGTGTCTAGTTCTGTGTTAAGGTGTATTAATCCTACTGTGTACATTGTCTTGACCTGCGTCTTGACCTGCGTGAGTTGTGTTATGGTGAAGTGTACAGTGAGGTACTGTATGTAATATTGGAGTGTTTTACAGTTAGGTATGTAATACCAACGTGTTTTACAGTGAGGTATGCAATAGTAAAGTGTTTTACAGTGAGGTATGTATTGGTTACATTTTTACAGTGAGGAATGTAATAGTGAAATGCTTAACAGTGAGGAATGTAATAGTGAAGTGCTTAACAGTGAGGAATGTAATAGTGAAGCGCTTAAAAGTGAGGAATGTAATAGTGAAGTGCTTAACAGTGAGGAATATAATACTGAAACGTTTAACAGTGAGGTATGTAATAGTGAAGTGTTTTACAGTGAGGTATGTAATAGTGAAGTATTTTACAGTGAGGTATGTAATAGTGAAACGTTTTACAGTGAGGTATGTAATAGTGAAACGTTTTACAGTGAGATATGTAATCGTGAAGTATTTTACAGCGAGGTATGTAATAGTGAAACGTTTTACAGTGAGGAATGTAATAGTGACATGTTTTACAGTGAGATATGTAATAGTGAAGTATTTCACAGTGATGTATGTAAGGGTGAAACGTTTTACAGTGAGATATGTAATACTAGTCTGTGAGGTCCGTACCTGTGTCAGTGCTCCCTCAGCCAGGGCATCAGCAGGGCTAGAGGGGGTGACGGGGGGCAGGCTTCCCGTAGGTCCCACACTCAGCTCCAGCCTGTCCACCCTGGGGGGTCGTCCGCTGGCGCCTGGTTGCCCCTGGAGATCCCCATCCCCATGGACCTGACCAGGGCTGGGGTTCCCCGTGGACTCCTCTCCTGCTCTCAGGGGTACCTCCAGCACCTCCAGCTCCTCTTCTTCCTCCTTGGAGGGGATGGTCGTAGCTTTATCCCCCATTCCTGTCCCTGGGAACCCACTGGGCCTCTCCATCATCACACACTCCCTGGAGTCCACCTTCCCCTGGCCGGAGCTCAGGTTGAGGGCCACGAAGCCTCCGCTGCTGGGGGCCCCCTCGCCCTGTTCCAGAGACCTGTGGGAGTGAGGGGAGACGGGTTTGGGTGAGCCGCTGGCACCGCCACCGGATAGGAACTCCTCGTCATTGTGCCAGACTCGGTCAGTGCCACCACGCCCTGGTCCTGTGGCACCTCCAGTGGGTACAGCCAGGCCCTTCTCCTGCTGATTCCCTAAGCTGGAGAGACACACCGACCGAACAGGTCAGGCGATGGCAGATTATAACATAGTAGTTATTGTACTATTGATGGTTGTTATAGTAGCACAAGCGTTGTTGTTAGCAGCAGGGTTAGCAATAGCAGGGTTGAGGTCAATTGCATTGAAATTCAGTCAGTTTAGGAAGTAAACTAATTCATCATTAAAACAAACTTTTAAATGATTGTATAGGGACTTTGGTTCATCTTTATTAATATCCTGAACTGACTGAATTGCAGTAGAATCAAGTCCCTGGTTGTTGTGATAGTGTAGCATGGAAGGAATAGAAGGACAGGGAGTTAAGTAGGGGTACTGACCACGCCTCCATGAACCGTTCAGGACTGGGCTTGGTCTCCAGGGTCAGCCTCCTGTCCAGCTCAAAGCTGTGGATGTTACGGAGCTTCATGAGGAGAGGACTACCACCATCCTGTCCTGACACCCCCACCATCTCAGAGTGTACCCGGACAGGGGAGCCCAGGCTGAGGTTGGCATACGGGCTCTGGAGACCCCCCTGGTTGTTGCTGTGCTCCTCCTCTGTTGCTGCCTAGAGGGGAGAGAAACGAAGTATAGAGTGATATATGGTTGAACTCAGTCATCATGGTGTGTGTGTGTTCAGGGTTTCCGTTAGGAAAATATGGCACCGGACGTTTGACCGGCAGCATTTTAATTTACTGGACATTTGAGAAATGTACCGGACCCATTGGATGCAGCGGGATGCGTCCTTCTTACTGAATTCCAATGCGCAGTTTGGAGATGTTAGAATGACTGTCCACATGTACTTTTCTTCAGCCAACGTACAGCAAAATCCCCAGCCTTTGTCAATCTACTATCTCCCATAGTAGAAAAGTTGACCTATTCTATTGGTCAGCTTGGCGTTCTGTGCGAGAAAGAAACAGCCTATTCCAAACAGACTCTGGGACAGTTGTGTGATGATAGATCCCAAGTTCATACAACCAGTAGTCCAAGGCTACATAAAATGACTTTAGAAAAGCAACGAGGCTGATGGAACAGATCAGAATGCTTACAATGTTGATAAACTATTATTTCTTCACATTATAAACGCAGCAATGTGCACAAGGCAGCAGGCTACACAAGGCAGTAGGCTACACAAAGCAGTAGGCTACACAAGGCAGCAGGCTACACAAGGCAGTAGGCTACACAAAGCAGTAGGCTACACAAGGCAGCAGGCTACACAAGGCAGTAGGCTACACAAGGCAGTAGGCTACACAAGGCAGTAGGCTACACAAGGCAGTAGGCTACACAAGGCAGTAGCTACACAAGGCAGCAGGCTACACAAGGCAGTAGGCTACACAAGGCAGTAGGCTACACAAGGCAGCAGGCTACACAAGGCAGTAGGCTACACAAGGCAGCAGGCTACACAAGGCAGTAGGCTACACAAGGCAGTTGGTTACACAAGGCAGTAGGCTACACAAGGCAGTAGGCTACACAAGGCAGTAGGCAACGTGCAAATGTTCGTTCCGTAATGCAGTTAGCGGGAAAACACCATTGCCAAAAGCCCACCACACATGTGACAGAGATGAAAATATCTGTTAGAAATGTAGAAAGAGGGGAGATCTAAAGATGCAACAACTATCATGGGTTACTGATATAACTATGACTGTGCCTTTGGCTACCGGACAATGAAAGAAAGTTGAAAACCAATAGAACATGAGAGAAATAGGCTACATGGTTTTAATGGTATATGGAAGTCTTTAGAAAATCATTTTTGGCTAGGCTACTTTGAAGCAAGTAAAACTTTAAAGTTTCAAACAATGAAGTACATGTTTTCAAAATGCCTCCAGCTCATTGCAAAGTGGTGTGTGACACGCTGAAGCCTGCCGCTGCCTATGCACTTGAATGGTGAATAGGAAGCACGTTTCAATGACCAGTTGAGAAATGAAAATATGAGCTATTTTTAATCATGGCCATCAAAACTGTTCTTAACACGTGATTGCATTTTGATTTGTTGCGCAATGATTGGTCTTATAAAAGTCCGTTTCACTCCAGCAGCAACGAACAAGTTGTTTGAGAAGCTGTAGCAGCAGCTCTCGCGCTGTCTGACAGATATTCCACTCAAATGTAGGCTCTGTATCTGTATGCTGTGCAGGTGTGATAAATAGGAGAGGCTACATAGGGACAAACGGAAATACACACTTGCCCATTAAATTCCACTAAATTATGCAAATGTCTCTATAGACCAATAAGCATGACCGGTCAAATGTATTTCCATCGACCAGTATTTCCATCAATGAATAGGCTAAAAAGCATTATTTTGCAATGGGATTTTAGCCGGGGGCAATTAGCCGGCGTAAATTTTATTTATTGGCTTTTGGGGGAGGGGCGTACAAAAGCCTATTACCGGCTAACGGAAACCCTGGTGTGTGTGTTCTCCTCTCTACCTTCCACACAGCGGTCCTGATGCGGTTACGGTTACGGTCCAGCTCCTCCCAGACGTCAGCTTCCTGGTTGGCCCGGGGCATGCTGGGGGATCCGGGGCGGCGGTCTGGAGGAGGGTTGTTCTCCCCGTTGTCACTAAGCTGCTCGTCCTGCAGAACATCATCTGTGTTCTCCCTCGCCAGGTCCCCAGGGATCAGGGATGCATTGGCCATGCTGAAATTATAGAGTGAATGTTACTCTGATGTCACTAAGTCTTCCATCCATTCATCAATTCATCCATCCATTCATTCAACAGGTACATTCATTCATTCACTCATTCATTCATTCATTCACTCATTCAACAGGTAGATTCATTCATTCACTCATTCATTCATTCAACAGGTAGAATAATTCATTCATTTGGTAAACAAGTTAAAAGTGTGTGATAGTGAAATAGACAAGTGTGTGTGTGTGTGTGTGTGTGTGTGTGTGTGTGTGCGTGCGTGCGTGCGTGCGTGCGTGTGTGTTCCCAGTCTCTTACCCCATGTGTGCTGGGGTAAGTCGTGTGTGGTGCTGTGGTGTGGTGGCTATGGCGTTGATGGTCAGAGTGCCATCAGACCCAGTCCTCTCCCAGTCATACGGGTCATTCTCCACCACGTTGTAGGTCTTCATACTGTTGTCAAACACTGACAACAGCAGCTACAACACAACAGAAAGTCACATGATGTCATATCCTGAGATACCGAGCAGCTTGCACAACACCACTGACTGACTGGCTGATACTTAGTACTCCAGAAAGGGGGCTCAGACATTCAGACAATCCCAAGATAATGCAGACAATCAGTCCTTCTGAAAACATACACTACATACACACATGTCCTGGGACTTACTGTATATTGACACAGGGAACTGTAACAAAATGCATAGTTCTAACTGCTAAAACACAGAGATACTGTATACACACATAGAGTAGGTAAAGGGCGAGAGATCTGCCATCTTACCTGATAGTCTGGTTTGGTGAAGTAGTCCAGGTTAGAGATGTGATCCAGGAAGACAGTGAACTCAGCTGGCAAGTGTTTCAGCATGAGCCTGTGGTCATAGCTGTCCTTCAGCTTCCCTACATGCTCCTGGGGAGGGAGGGAGAGATAGAGAGATGGAGGGAGAGATAGAGAGATGGAGGGAGAGATAGAGAGAGAGAGAGAGAGGTGTTTCAGCATGAGCCTGTGGTCATAGCTGTCCTTCAGCTTCCCTACATGCTCCTGGGGAGGGAGGGAGAAATAGAGAGATGGAGAGAGAGAGAGAGAGAGAGAGAGAGTTGTTTCATCATGAGCCTGTGGTCATAGGTGTTCTTCAGCTTCCCTACATGCTCCTGGGGAGGGAGGGATAAATAGAGAGAAAGAGAGAGAGAGTTGTTTCATCATGAGCCTGTGGTCATAGGTGTTCTTCAGCTTCCCTACATGCTCCTGGGGAGGGAGGGATAAATAGAGAGAAAGAGAGAGAGAGTTGTTTCATCATGAGCCTGTGGTCATAGGTGTTCTTCAGCTTCCCTACATGCTCCTGCGGAGGGTCCACACATGTTGTTATGGAACTATGGCTCAGTTGGTAGAGCATGGCGCTTGTAATGGCAGGATTGTGGGTTTGATGGCCTCCTTTACATAAAATGTATGCACGTGTGACTGTAAGTCGCTTTGGATAAAAGCATCTGCTAAAAGGCATATCCACTTAGCGTACAAAACATTATGATGTTTACTTGCTCTTTCCACGACATAGACTGACCAGGTGAAATCTATGATCCCTTATTAATGTAACTTATTAAATCCACTTCAATCAGTGTAGATGAAGGGGAGGAGGCAGGTTAAAGAATGATTTTTAAGCCTTGAGACAATTGAGATTTAAGTAACAAAAGATTGAAGTGCCTTTGAACAGGGTATGGTAGTAGGTGCCAGGCGCAATGGTTTGTGTGAAGAACTGCAACGTTGCTGGGTTTTTCCATGTGTGTATCAAGAATGGTCCAGCACCCCAAAGACATCCAGCCAACTTGACACAACTGTGGAAAGCATTGGAGTCAACATGGGCCAGCATCCCTGTGGAGTCAACATGGGCCAGCATCCCTGTGGAACGCTTTCAACACCTTGTAGAGTCCATCCCCTTGACAAATGGAGGCTATTCTAAGGGCACCTCAATATTAGGAAGGCGTTCCTAATGTCTGGTATACTCAGTGTACATTATAACTATTTTTTTATGTAGTCTCGTGCATGAGTACATTCATATGCAGCGACGTCAGAGCTGTGACATGTTATTGAGTTAGTCTGTCAGTCTCTAGTCAAGTCAAGTTAGCCAAAGATAATGTTACCATTACGAGTCATGTACCTAGCTAACGTTACCATTACGAGTCATGTACCTAGCTAATGTTACCATTACGAGTCATGTACCTAGCTAACGTTACCATTAGGAGTCATGTACCTAGCTAACGTTACCATTACGAGTCATGTACCTAACTAACGTTACCATTACGAGTCATGTACCTAGCTAACGTTACCATTACGAGTCATGTACCTAGCTAACGTTACCATTACGAGTCATGTACCTAGCTAACGTTACCATTACGAGTCATGTACCTAGCTAACGTTACCATTACGAGTCATGTACCTAGCTAACGTTACCATTACGAGTAATGTACCTAGCTAACGTTACCATTACGAGTCATGTACCTAGCTAACGTTACCATTACGAGTCATGTACCTAGCTAACGTTACCATTACGAGTCATGTACCTAGCTAATGTTACCATTACGGGCCATGTACCTAGCTAATGTTACAATTACAAGTGATGTACCAAGCTAACGTTACCATTACGAGTCACGTACCTAACTAACGTTACAATTACGGGTCATGTACCTAGCTAACGTTACCATTACGAGTCATGTACCTAACTAATGTTACCATTACGAGTCACGTACCTAACTAACGTTACCATTACGAGTCATGTACCTAGCTAACGTTACCATTACGAGTCACATACCTAACGTTACCATTACGAGTCATGTACCTAGCTAACGTTACCATTATGAGTCATGTACCTAACTAACGTTACCATTACGAGTCACGTACCTAACTAACGTTACCATTACGGGTCATGTACCTAGCTAACGTTACCATTACGAGTCATGTACCAAACGTTACCATTACGAGTCATGTACCTAGCTAACGTTACCATTACGAGTCATGTACCTAACGTTACCATTACGAGTCATGTACCTAACTAACGTTACCATTACGAGTCGTGTATCTAACTAACGTTACCATTACGAGTCGTGTACCTAGCTAACGTTACCATTACGAGTCATGTACCTAGCTAACGTTACCATTACGAGTCATGTACCTAGCTAACGTTACCATTACGAGTCATGTACCTAGCTAACGTTACCATTATGAGTCATGTACCTAGCTAATGTTACCATTACGGGCCATGTACCTAGCTAATGTTACCATTACGAGTGATGTACCAAGCTAACGTTACCATTACGAGTCATGTACCTAACTAACGTTACCATTACGAGTCACGTACCTAACTAACGTTACCATTACGAGTCATGTACCTAGCTAACGTTACCATTATGAGTCACATACCTAACGTTACCATTACGAGTCATGTACCTAACTAACGTTACCATTACGAGTCACGTACCTAACTAACGTTACCATTACGGGTCATGTACCTAGCTAACGTTACCATTACGAGTCATGTACCTAACGTTACCATTACGAGTCATGTACCTAGCTAACGTTACCATTACGAGTCAAATACCTAACGTTACCATTACGAGTCATGTACCTAGCTAACGTTACCATTATGAGTCATGTACCTAACTAACGTTACCATTACGAGTCACGTACCTAACTAACGTTACCATTACGAGTCATGTACCTAGCTAACGTTACCATTACGAGTCATGTACCTAACGTTACCATTACGAGTCATGTACCTAACTAACGTTACCATTACGAGTCGTGTACCTAACTAACGTTACCATTACGAGTCATGTACCTAGCCAATGTTACCATTACGAGTCATGTACCTAGCTAACGTTACCATTACGAGTCATGTACCTATGAATCCTGACTAGTTTGGCTGAGACTGCTGATTGGTTGGTGTACAGGAAGGAATGTTCAGACTAGATTCTTACCTTGTCTTTGATCTTTCTCCATGGCAACTGTCCAACCATGAACTCCACCAGCATGTAGAAGAGGGACCACAGGTCGTCATGCCGACCCATCTCCTTGTTCTTGTGTGCGTTGACGGACGCATAGCGGACTGTGCCTCTGAACCCTGCTACTGGGCGAGGCTGGGGGAGAGAGAGAGACTTCACATCATGTTGCTGTACGACTAACATGGTAGAACCCTGCTACTGGGCGAGGCTGGGGGAGAGAGAGAGACTTCACATCATGCTGCTGTACGACTAACATGGTAGAACTCTGCTACTGGGCGAGGCTGGGGGAGAGAGAGAGACTTCACATCATGTTGCTGTACGACTAACATGGTAGAACCCTGCTACTGGGAGAGCCTGGGGGAGAGAGAGAGACTTCACATCATGTTGCTGTACGACTAACATGGTAGAACCCTGCTACTGGGCGAGGCTGGGGGAGAGAGACTTCACATCATGTTGCTGTACGACTAACATGGTAGAACCCTGCTACTGGGCGAGGCTGGGGGAGAGAGAGAGACTTCACATCATGCTGCTGTACGACTAACATGGTAGAACCCTGCTACTGGGAGAGGCTGGGGGAGAGAGAGAGACTTCACATCATGTTGCTGTACGACTAACATGGTAGAACCCTGCTACTAGGAGAGGCTGGGGGAGAGAGAGAGACTTCACATCATGCTGCTGTACGACTAACATGGTAGAACCCTGCTACTGGGCGAGGCTGGGGGAGAGAGAGAGAGAGACTTCACATCATGTTGCTGTACGACTAACATGGTAGAACCCTGCTACTGGGAGAGGCTGGGGGAGAGAGAGAGACTTCACATCATGTTGCTGTACGACTAACATGGTAGAACCCTGCTACTGGGAGAGACTGGGGGAGAGAGAGAGACTTCACATCATGCTGCTGTACGACTAACGACTAACATGGTAGAACCCTGCTACTGGGCGAGGCTGGGGGAGAGAGAGAGACTTCACATCATGTTGCTGTACGACTAACATGGTAGAACCCTGCTACTGGGAGAGGCTGGGGGAGAGAGAGAGACTTCACATCATGTTGCTGTACGACTAACGACTAACATGGTAGAACCCTGCTACTGGGCGAGGCTGGGGGAGAGAGAGAGACTTCACATCATGTTGCTGTACGACTAACATGGTAGAACCCTGCTACTGGGCGAGGCTGGGGGAGAGAGACTTCACATCATGTTGCTGTACGACTAACATGGTAGAACCCTGCTACTGGGCGAGGCTGGGGGAGAGAGAGAGACTTCACATCATGTTGCTGTACGACTAACATGGTAGAACCCTGCTACTGGGCGAGGCTGGGGGAGAGAGACTTCACATCATGTTGCTGTACGACTAACATGGTAGAACCCTGCTACTGGGCGAGGCTGGGGGAGAGAGACTTCACATCATGTTGCTGTACGACTAACATGGTAGAACCCTGCTACTGGGCGAGGCTGGGGGAGAGAGAGAGAGAGACTTCACATCATGTTGCTGTACGACTAACGACTAACATGGTAGAACCCTGCTACTGGGCGAGGCTGGGGGAGAGAGAGAGACTTCACATCATGTTGCTGTACGACTAACATGGTAGAACCCTGCTACTGGGAGAGGCTGGGGGAGAGAGAGAGACTTCACATCATGTTGCTGTACGACTAACATGGTAGAACCCTGCTACTGGGAGAGGCTGGAGGAGAGAGACTTCACATCATGTTGCTGTACGACTAACATGGTAGAACCCTGCTACTGGGCGAGGCTGGGGGAGAGAGAGAGACTTCACATCATGTTGCTGTACGACTAACATGGTAGAACCCTGCTACTGGGAGAGGCTGGGGGAGAGAGAGAGACTTCACATCATGTTGCTGTACGACTAACATGGTAGAACTCTGCTACTGGGCAAGGCTGGGGGAGAGAGAGAGACTTCACATCATGTTGCTGTACGACTAACATGGTAGAACCCTGCTACTGGGAGAGACTGGGGGAGAGAGAGAGACTTCACATCATGCTGCTGTACGACTAACATGGTAGAAACCCTGCTACTGGGCGAGGCTGGGGGAGAGAGAGAGACTTCACATCATGTTGCTGTACGACTAACATGGTAGAACCCTGCTACTGGGCGAGGCTGGGGGAGAGAGAGAGACTTCACATCATGCTGCTGTACGACTAACATGGTAGAACCCTGCTACTGGGCGAGGCTGGGGGAGAGAGAGAGACTTCACATCATGTTGCTGTACGACTAACATGGTAGAACCCTGCTACTGGGAGAGGCTGGGGGAGAGAGAGAGACTTCACATCATGTTGCTGTACGACTAACATGGTAGAACCCTGCTACTGGGCGAGGCTGGGGGAGAGAGAGAGACTTCACATCATGTTGCTGTACGACTAACATGGTAGAACTCTGCTACTAGGAGAGGCTGGGGGAGAGAGAGAGACTTCACATCATGTTGCTGTACGACTAACATGGTAGAACCCTGCTACTGGGCGAGGCTGGGGGAGAGAGAGAGACTTCACATCATGTTGCTGTACGACTAACATGGTAGAACCCTGCTACTGGGAGAGGCTGGGGGAGAGAGAGAGACTTCACATCATGTTGCTGTACGACTAACATGGTAGAACTCTGCTACTGGGAGAGGCTGGGGGAGAGAGACTTCACATCATGTTGCTGTACGACTAACATGGTAGAACTCTGCTACTGGGCGAGGCTGGGGGAGAGAGAGAGACTTCACATCATGTTGCTGTACGACTAACATGGTAGAACTCTGCTACTGGGCGAGGCTGGGGGAGAGAGAGAGAGAGACTTCACATCATGTTGCTGTACGACTAACATGGTAGAACTCTGCTACTGGGCGAGGCTGGGGGAGAGAGAGAGAGAGACTTCACATCATGTTGCTGTACGACTAACATGGTAGAACCCTGCTACTGGGCGAGGCTGGGGGAGAGAGAGAGACTTCACATCATGCTGCTCTACGACTAACATGGTAGAACCCTGCTACTGGGCGAGGCTGGGGGAGAGAGAGAGACTTCACATCATGTTGCTGTACGACTAACATGGTAGAACCCTGCTACTGGGAGAGGCTGGGGGAGAGAGAGAGACTTCAACATGGTAGAACCCTGCTACTGGGCGAGGCTGGGGGAGAGAGAGAGACTTCACATCATGTTGCTGTACGACTAACATGGTAGAACCCTGCTACTGGGCGAGGCTGGGGGAGAGAGAGAGACTTCACATCATGTTGCTGTACGACTAACATGGTAGAACCCTGCTACTGGGAGAGGCTGGGGGAGAGAGAGAGACTTCACATCATGCTGCTGTACGACTAACATGGTAGAACTCTGCTACTGGGCGAGGCTGGGGGAGAGAGAGAGACTTCACATCATGTTGCTGTACGACTAACATGGTAGAACTCTGCTACTGGGCGAGGCTGGGGGAGAGAGAGAGACTTCACATCATGTTGCTGTACGACTAACATGGTAGAACCCTGCTACTGGGAGAGACTGGGGGAGAGAGAGAGACTTCACATCATGCTGCTGTACGACTAACATGGTAGAAACCCTGCTACTGGGCGAGGCTGGGGGAGAGAGAGAGACTTCACATCATGTTGCTGTACGACTAACATGGTAGAACCCTGCTACTGGGCGAGGCTGGGGGAGAGAGAGAGACTTCACATCATGTTGCTGTACGACTAACATGGTAGAACCCTGCTACTGGGAGAGGCTGGGG
This sequence comes from Salvelinus fontinalis, assembly GCF_029448725.1. Classification (NCBI taxonomy): domain Eukaryota; kingdom Metazoa; phylum Chordata; class Actinopteri; order Salmoniformes; family Salmonidae; genus Salvelinus; species Salvelinus fontinalis. The sequence continues at coordinate 38,289,287 of NC_074680.1, forward strand.
GAGAGAGAGAGACTTCACATCATGTTGCTGTACGACTAACATGGTAGAACCCTGCTACTGGGCGAGGCTGGGGGAGAGAGAGAGACTTCACATCATGTTGCTGTACGACTAACATGGTAGAACCCTGCTACTGGGAGAGGCTGGAGGAGAGAGACTTCACATCATGTTGCTGTACGACTAACATGGTAGAACTCTGCTACTGGGCGAGGCTGGGGGAGAGAGAGAGACTTCACATCATGTTGCTGTACGACTAACATGGTAGAACTCTGCTACTGGGCGAGGCTGGGGGAGAGAGAGAGACTTCACATCATGTTGCTGTACGACTAACATGGTAGAACTCTGCTACTAGGAGAGGCTGGGGGAGAGAGAGAGACTTCACATCATGCTGCTGTACGACTAACATGGTAGAACTCTGCTACTGGGCGAGGCTGGGGGAGAGAGAGAGACTTCACATCATGCTGCTGTACGACTAACATGGTAGAACCCTGCTACTGGGCGAGGCTGGGGGAGAGAGAGAGAGAG